>NC_056743.1:1681605668-1681608168 GCF_019279795.1 Protopterus annectens
CACATAATTTCTTCATGCCATGTTTCAAAAGTGACTTCCCATTCTCTATTACTTAACCGTTATTCATTCTACTAGAGCAGGGATAGAGTATTGCCAAATTTATTTACTATTAGCTTCAACTGTGGAGCTAAAGTCAAGGTAAATAATGTCTGCCTTAATATTTTGTTCAGCAGCTGTAACAGTATTGTTACAAAGAGTACTGATTAAAGTAAACAATGAATAGTCCTTAAAATAAGAATGCCATTAAATATTACAACGCAAAATATTTCTCATTTCATCCAAGCAAAATGTTTATCATCAATGTTTTTATCATGTCCTCTGCATTTGAAACCTGGCTTATAGTCCTGTTGCAAAGTTGTGTCTAAGCACTTTTCCTTTAAAAACTAATTTTACTGCTGCAGCCTTCCAGTCATGTGATATTTGCTCAAACTGAAAACATAAGCAATATTAGCAAAAGGCAAAAAATAAATGGTAATGGCAAACAGTGCCTCCACCCAGCAGTCAATTTGTAAAAGTAGAAAAAGGATTTGTCTTTGGATTAAAAAGTGTTTTATGCTATTTGCAGCCATGGTCTGGTGCCTCCTTTTTCTACTTTTATGAATATAAGCAATATTAGTTTCCAAAGGAGAGATACAATTTCCTTGGTATTAGATCTTAGTCATTCCATCCTTACCTGAAGTTTGGGTATGACTGTGTTTACCAAGGATAGAAACACATTTTGCCTCAGTCACAATCAAATCACAATGTTCAGTAACCACAACAGTAGAATGCACATTAGTGTATTTGTTGCTATACAAAATGTTTTTGAAAATATTAGGGGAAATTCAGTAAAGCTTACACACATTTTTTCCCCTGTGTGCATCACAGCATGGTGCCTACACAGGTGCAAACAATTTTAGATTCAATAATGCACACTCACGTGCATGCACAACTAGAGAACCTTTTGTGCAATGCATAGTTTGCCATATGTAGCTGAATTTTATGCACATTAACCAGGTGGAGTGATCCAACAACCCTTAATCCATCTGTGTAGACTCTGTGTCCATGTTAGTAGTATACATGGAAATGTTCTGCATTCAGGAGTCTACACTGAAAGAAAATGATGTAAATGTCAACAAATATGGACATAATTCCCTTGAAAAGGTGAGATCCCATACATAAATGTTTGAGTCATACACTGTGGATGTCTGTAAACAGCAAGAATTATGTCAAATTAATATTTTTTTAAAATTCCACGTTTGCACTAAGTGCCACATTGCGCAAGCATGCTTAATATAAAAATTAAAAAAATAAAAATTGTAAAAGAGTACTATATAATTTATTCTAGACAAAAGTACTGTAAGACCTTGCATCGGGGTCTGCACGGTCATGCTTTCTTGCTGTTAACCTGCTTACATGGCTGTGAACCATGTAATTTCTAGGCTGTCAGCATGAATATTATGAAAATGAGGGGTAAATGCCATAGATGTGTTGAATCGCTAATGGGGGAAACTGTGTAGGGCTATCCACTTTATGGATGATATCACTTTTAGGAGTTTTTTTGTGCTTAGTGTGCATGTTTGCACAGCATGCCACTTGCCACAAATTGTTTGGGTGTAGCTGACCTTGTTCGCGTGATCAGACCACCCACATCCCAGTCATGAGCTGTTCAGCTATAAATGGAAACTGGATGTATTCAATTAACAATAAAAAGTTTTGTACAGGTAAGCTCTGAGATACTGTAGGGCCTGTAAATCATGTCAAATATATCCTAATCTGGTGAACTGAATCATAATTAGCCAATCCCACATGTTGGACCTACTCCAGAACTGTATAAAGTATGCATACACCCTATATTCTGCTGTTCCTCAGTACTCTGAGCCATTGGAGTAGAGACTTGGAACTTTTAAATGACATAATGCTAGGGGCTGCTGCAGCTATTCAATGTCTGTATGGGCTAGATGCTAAAATCAGTGCTGCTGGTGCTGCTGACACTAGACCTAGGCCGAGAATGAGAAGACTGATCAGACCCAGGGTAACCTTCCAGGAGCTATATGAGTTACATGAGCTGGAGATTATATTACAAGAACTCAGTGAGCTCTGCCACCCTCAACTCAGAGCCAGAGCTGACAGAGCTGAACCCATCCTAGATGAAACTAAGGTATACGTAGCCCTTAGGATACTAGCTACAGGTAGTTTTCAAAGACCAACTGGGGACATGATAGGGGTGTCAAAGGCATCTGCATCCAGGATACTCCACCAATTCCTGAATGCTATGCTCCCACATACCAGTGAGCACATATCTTTTCCCCTTGCCCTGAGGTGAGGGCCAACAACATGCAACACTTCTACTGTGTAGCACACTATCCTGAAGTACTGGGTGGCATAGATTGTATTCATGTACACATCAAGGCACCACATGGTAAGCAGTGTAGAATCTAAGTTAACTGCATTCTGAGATTCAGTATTTTGAGTTTTCAGTCTTTTGAACTTTCAAGATTTTGGGATTTCATTCTTCTGA
>NC_056743.1:1681610668-1681628168 GCF_019279795.1 Protopterus annectens
GTTTTGCATTGTTTTGGGCCCTATGGTTGATGCACGCCTCCAAACTCGCATCCTCCATAAGGCTTGCTGATGTCATTTGCTATAGGATTAAATAAAGTCATCTTAATGTCAAACTTGAACTTTGACACATGTGATAACTACTGCATTCTGTAGTCTGTAAACTTAAAGAGATAGGGGTTTTATTCTTATTACAGCCAACTTGTGTGTTTGTGTGTGTGTGTGTGTGTGTGTGTGTGTGTGTGTGTGTGTGTGTGTGTGCGTGTGTGTGTGTGCGTGTGTGTGTGTGCGTGTGCATGTGCGTCTGTGTGTGTATGTGTGTGTGTGTGTGTGTGTGTGTGTGTGTTTGTGGTGTTCAGTGTTCTGTAAACATAGCTAGGTAGTGGTACTATTCTCACTGCAGTCAACTTGGTGTGTGTATGAGCTGTTAGTAGATGTTATTCAGAGCATCTTACATGAGCCTATGGTACACTGTCCATTTCTCTTCAGCAGACACTGCTAATGTCATTAGCAATAGATTATTGCTTGTGTATACGTCAAAAAATGCCATGGTTATGCAGTGGCCTGACAGATGCATACATGTAATATGTTATTAAGTTTATGCTGTCATTCTAAGGTAAAACAGTACCTGACAGGGTGGGATAGCATGGTGGATTGAATACGCTTCTTTGCCAGGCATATGGCACTAGCCTGTACCATAATTCTATTAGGTTGCAAGATCAGATTTACAAATGTCACAATGTACATCTCTAGCAAAGTAAGGATCATGCTGCTAAACTCTTGGGCTCACAGCATAAAACACACGTCTGTAGGTACTCTTTACAGTGAAGATGTAGATGTCTATGTATGCGCAGAAAACTTGTTTAAGTCTGCAATAATTACTTGGGCCTTGCAAGGCTACAATGCCTTTCAAACAACCAGACAGCAAATATAAGTTGTATGAACTAATGTGTGACTACAGTTACATGTTCCAGGAGCCTAAATGTACAGTATGACATACACAGGACATGCTGAAGGAACAGGAACCTCTCTAAAAGTGGACATTCCTCTGCAGTAGGCCTCACATCCATATCAAGCAGAGCACCTCCATTACCCTGTTGAAGGGCAGGCTGCATGAACTGCTGTAAAATGTTATCTAACATGGATCACTGCCACTGTGGACCTTGCTAGACAAACCTTCTCATCTATGTCATCTGAGATAGTCACATCGTATGAACCTCATAACCCAAGGTATAATACATGCAAACTGAACTGATTGGTATGGTTGCTATTCCAAGTATCTATCTGGAAAAGGCTACAACAAGCCTAAAGATCCTTGCATCATCTGGGACAAGACTGTGGATTACCAGACAGGCTGTGGCCTGCTTCTTATCTTGGGACCGGTGCTAATGTTTTGCATCTGATGAGAAAAGAAGCCAAGGAGCATTGTATCCCAGCAGAGTGAAGCTGTGATGAGACCAGCACTAGTAGTAGCCAGGCAGTAGCCATTCATGCATCTCCCCTTTTTTCATAATTCTTGACAAGGTAATTCTTTGTTTTTAGTAAGCGCTGCTTGATTTGTGTCTAACTTGAGAATATCTGCCTAAATACTTCATCCTTAAATTTTCAGTGCCGGTGTATTAGTTTTCTCTCAAGTGATTGGCAGTGCTCTGTACAGACTCAGACACCTTGAGTGACATTTTTCTTGTAAAAGCACAATTGAATTTTCTCCCATAGCTAGTTGCCACAGGTCTCCAGTGACAAGCACTGTCCACATAGTTGCAAATGGATACTCGTGACTTTGATTGATATTCTCCCTACAACTGCCTAATCAATAAAGATGGTCTGTTGCCATGGATATGAACTTTCCCACTGTGTCTTTTACCACCTTGGTGGATATGGGCATCCTGAGACAATGTAGAAATTGCCTCATGTTTAATGACAACCAGTTCATTCTGAAACAAACTGATATGGTATATAAGAGATGTATTTACACAAGGTCACTGAAGACAAAGCTCTCACATAAAAGCAATCCTAATTTCAATAAAGTAGTCAGTAGTACACACGCCGCACCTATTACACACAGTTCGAAGCAGACATATGCTGAGGCATTGAAATGTAACCTTCCTAAGCCACAAAAACCTCCTAGATGAAGTACAGATAACAAATACCCTCAGCAGCCCAACATGCACTGTTTCAAAACAACACACACATCAACGCACAGAGTTACATCTCATGGAAGCTCAACCTCTAAGCCCATAAGGCAATCCACCACACAATCCAAAATTCTAGTCACTGTAGACTCCATCTTGAGACACATTGATGTCCCTCTCACCAGGATGAGTATGGAGAATGGCACGATCAGGGGCTAGGATCCACCACATTAGACGCACTCATGTCACTAGACACAAGTACCAATATGACTCAGTCATGCTCCATGTGGGAGTGCACGATCTGAGGCATACTTCTCTAGACTATTCTAAGAGGGACATCTTGGAGCTCTTGGAATATGAGACCCAGGCTGGTATGAGCCTAGCATTGAGCAGCATTTCACCTTTTCCAAAGAAGATGCCACAATACGAACAATGATGATTAACTTTAATAATTGGCTTAGTTTCTGGTGTCATTCTAAGGGGGGTCAAAATTTGTCAGCATGGAAGGAGATGGTCAACAGATCATGCTGCTTTGAAAGGGATGGTCTGCACCTCTCCCCTCTTGGCTTTTTCATATTAGCTAAAACATTTTGTCTTTCCCAATAGTGTCATTTTTAGGCAATGCCAGACTGAAAGTACTTCCAACATAAATCAAAACCATGGAAATCTGAAAGTATTACTGCTTAATTCTAGGAGTCTAAACAAAAAACTCTACTCCCTAGAATCTTTCTTCACCCTAGAGAATGCTGTCATCTGTGCAGCCACCAAGACATGGTTTAAAGCTGCAGAGAGCACACCAACAGTGCAGGGTTATTATGCCTTCTACACATTTAGACCAACTACTTCACAGGCAGGGACTAAAGGTGGAGGTGTCTCTATTTACATCAAAACTAAATAGATCAAGGCTGTCTAAACAGGACAATGCACTTTGAACTGCTCCATGTTCAAATCATCATAGGAAAAATACAATACTACTTCCTTGCAAGATATAATCCCCCCTCTATTATCCAGAAAACCTATACCATGTATTTAAACCTGTTAAAAACACTAACTATCCAACCTAATCCCATATTCATAGATGACTTTAATTACTCAACTATTAACTGGGAATCCTATATGACACCAAACGTACAGGCATAGAGATTCCTTGATTTTGTAACAAACTCCTTGGACCAGATAGTCAATACCCCAACCAGGGCTGCAACCATACTGGATCTGGTCCTCTCTAATATGGGAGCGTGCTGCAAACCTCCACTGTAGTGTCTTCCCTGGTAAGGTTAAACCACAAAATGGTCTCCTTTGAAGCTAAAATAAAACCTGGTCCCCAAGCTAAACAGGGAATACTCAGGTGCTACTCTAAGGCTTACCTCCTACTATTAAGTGATAACCTGGCAAAATTTCAAGCCCCCATAAACCCAGAGAACACTGCGGCCTATGCAGAAGGTGCAGTACACAGCAGGATAAAAGTGCTCTCATCAAACTAAACAAAACATTCAGAGGACAAGTAAGTCTACCAAAGGCAAATTTGAGGTAAGTTTGATCTTCCAGGCCAAGGACAACCACAAAGCATACTTTAGCTATGCCCGCAACCTCAAAGGCAATACACAATTGTGTACAGAGCTCATTATAAATGGAACCACCTATAATAAGCCAGAAGATATAGCAACCCCCATGGCTGGTAAATTCAGCTCCAACTTTACCCTTCTCTTCTCTTCAACCTTCCCTCAGGAAATACCATCAAGTATAACTTCCCCTACTATCACTAGGTAACAGATCCTTAATGCTCTCTCCAAGACCAAGAAGACTGCATCAATGGGCCCAGAAAATACCCTAGGATGCCTTCTAAATAGAATGAAACATGATTTATAAGGGCCTCTGTAATTACTATTTAACTGTAGCATCCAAACAGGCTTCATGCCTCATGGAGAACATCCCTTTGCACAACATTGGGCCATCTACAGACCCTGGAAACTACAGACCCATAAGTCTCACTAGTCTTATATGTAAAGCTATGGAAAGAATTATCACAGAAATGTTCAATAGAAATATAGTACACCACCAGACACTGGACCCAACCCAGTTTAGTTTCGTCAAGGGCAGATCATGTCTACTCAACCTGGTGGACTTCTTTGAGAAGGTAACCAAAGCAATGGATGAGGGAAAATGGTTCACACTTCCTACCTTGACCTGACAAGGCATTTGACATCATAACAGGCATTCCTGACATACTCAAGAGGTTAGGTTCAAACTTGTATGTCACCCAATGGATAGCCAGCTGGCTCAGAGACAAGACCCAGGAAGTTAGAATTGTGGAGTTCACCTTTACAGAGAGGCCAGTTACAAGTGAGGTCCCTCAGGAATCACTCCTTGGACTGCTCCTTTTTGGCATTTACTTCTCTGAAATCAAGGCCAATGTCAGTGGTCTCTGGCTGACAAAATTTGCAGATGATTGCAAATTAAGAGCTGTCATCAAATCCCACACTGATAATAATGTTCTCCAAGAGGGGCTGGCACAGACATATTACTGGTGTCAGAGCCATGGACTAAACTAAATGCCAAGAAATGTATAATATTATCTTATGGGAAGTCATCCACCCCTAGTGACTATCATATTGACAACACACCTATAACAGCTGACCCAGTAGTCAGGGACATAAGGACACGCATAGATAGTAATCTAGTCTTTGAGTGTCACATGCCTACAGTATTGCGGAAATCGTTCTATGTTGCACAACTTATAAACAAAGGCATGGCATCTAAGTTCAAGGAACTCATTGTTGCACTGTATTCAGCATTCATCAGACCTATCACTAAGTACAATGCCCCCCTTTGGTATGTACCTAACCAGGCATATCCAGCAACTGCAACATCCACAGAGGTTCCTCACTAAACCAATACTTGGACTTACTAAAATGTCCTATGCAGACCACATCAAGGCCCTAGCCTTGTATTCTGTCTCCTACAGGCTTTTGAGGAGAGATCTATGCCTGGCATACTGGGCATTGTCAGACCCCACTCTGGACCTCCTGCATATCCACATAACAAACAGCACCAGAATTACCCATTCTAAAGACTTATACCTTGTCTGTGATATAAATAGAACCTGCTGGAGAGACAGGTATGTATCCCAGAGACTACCATCTCTATGGAATAGGATCCCCATCCATGTGAATCAGAGTTCCTTGCTAACCCAATTCAAGTGCAACTTGGACAATTGGATGGGGAACAGGATCCTTAGTTTGGCACCTGTGTCTCTAATGGGCGCAGGAAACTGTAACTGGTTCATCTCTCAGGCCCCTGCTTGTAAATGCTTTATCTTCTAAACCCTTGATTACACTTATCAAGGGTATCACAACTTGTCAGAGATATGGGACTCATGGCTTGGCTTAAAAATGCTCTTGGGTTAGTTAGCCTAGTGAACACCTATGAACCTATGAGCCTATACTGTATTACCATTCTGATGACATTTGACTTCTGTAATGACATTTAATCCTGTGCTCTGATGTTGATGGATTGATTGTAGATGTGTATCCATAGCTGTGTACTACACAATACTCAAACAGAAACATGGGTATTTCCATGAGACAAATGTCATTGTGTGACTCCACAGCCCTTACAACAGCATCTTTTTTAGTGTAGGCAAATTATTATGCTATCCACAGTATAAATGGCAAAGTACAATATCTGTAAATGATCAGTACAAGTAGCATTTCAACAGCATCAATGGATAAAAGGAATTCATACTAATGTAAATAGCATGTGCATCAGACACATAGCTTTATGTCCCTGCATCCATGAGAAAGATGATACGGATGTGGCACAGTTATCATCACTTGCACAGGGTGTTGTGTGGTGCTACACGAGGCCTAGGTTGGCCCAAAAGGTTTGCAAGCATGTGTGTGAGTAATCAAGGGAAGCAGGCAAGATAGACCATGGTAATGTTGTGCATGTGTGTCTGTAGGTGCCATCAATGTGACATTGAATTGGTGTGTGAGTGTCTGCATTAACACAGCTAAGCTCAGTGCTAGCCCTATGAATCTGCATGTTACACTGCTGTGAGATGTGCATGGTAGGGCTGACTGTTCATCATCTCTGACCCAAAACATGAGAACTGGCTCTGCAAGGAGTTGCACTGGCACTTCCACACCCAAGGTCAGATGCTGTGCTACTACCTGTAGGTGACTGATGTCTGCTGGGCATGTGTCCTTCACGGTAACACCCAGGACCATGAGCCCATGGCATGTTCAGTCTTGCTGTGCACAGCACACTCCCCTCTGGAGCACTGGATATACTACAGGAGCATGACTGGGCATGACCAAGTTGACTCTCAACTTGTGTAGTTGCTGATCTATGCCCACGAGGCCGACACTCAACTCCAATCAGAAATTTCATCACAGACAATGTGCTTTCCATGACAGATAGTGTGCGATCTGTCTCAGACCTACATCTTTCCACTGTGTCAGTCAACAGATCCAGGGTATCAGCAACATGGTGGAGGCAGTCATGGATGTCAAACTGTGCTGCATCCATAACCCTGAGCATTTGCCAGAAGTTCCTTTCCAGATGTGCCTCTATGATGGCCCTAAACATATGCCGAGTGACATGTGATGAGACACCTGCAACAGGTGGTAGAGGGACAGCAGGCCTCCTACAAGCCCCCTTTTCAATCTGTCTGTGTGGAGCCTTGCCAACAGTTTTGCTATGGCCAGTGTCAACAGTAACTGAAGCCACAATAGCCACAGTTCCCTGTTCAATGTCCCCACTCTCCAACTGTTTAATATCTGTGGCCTCAGGGAACTGGGGAATGTGTAGGCATACTGGTTGTGTATGGTGATAATGAGGGTGAATGAGGGGTGTAAACCTCTGTGTCTGATTCATTCTCTGCAACCCCCAGTTGTGCCTCAATTTGGCCACCATCATCATCAGTGTCTGAAGAGACACTGACATCAAGCTGTGTAGGGGAAAAACACCAACCTTCCTGGTCACCTGTGATAAAAATGAAAAAGCAGTATATTAACACCTGCACTACTATGGTACAATATATGTTAAGCTGTATATACTGCTGTCACTATTACAGACTTGCATACATTAGTTTCTAACTCCACTCTGTAATGATTTGGAAATAATTATTCAGAAAACAACAATCTTGTTAGCAAAAAATAAATGATGTACACTGTAGACATTTTGCAAAAATCTGTACAGTTGACACTTGAGGTAGTCATTAATGTCCTGACAGTAGTTTTCAAGTCAATCACTATGATCATACCTACAAGGCAGAGGTATGAGTCTAAACTGTGGACATTCAGAAAACTCTGTACAGTTAACAATTATGCAGATAGTATATCAATCCAGCCAGCGAGCCTAGGATGACACTTTAGCTGATATGTTGAAATATATCCAAATCTCTGACATAACAGTTTTCTGCTTACCAGCAGCAAGAGTATGGCCTCTTCCGATTCTGATGGTCCTGAAAAAAGTTGAGGGAGAGGTAATAGCAACAGCAGCACATTACAGTAAAACAGGGGTTAAAACATCCAATAACCTCATGTCTACAGTAACTGCAGTGTTAAAAGGTATATGGGTGACAATCTCTAAATGAGCTTAAAACTGCAGCTAACTTACTCACCCTGCAAAAAAAAAAAAAAATCACCTGACACACATGTAAAACTATATATACCTTGACAGGATGAATGCAACAGTTTTCTACTGCTGATCTAACTAGGCATACCTGGAAGCTTCACTTGAGAGGAAAGGGGGGCCCCCACTTCCACAACATATTGACTGCTGGATGTCTGGGAGCTGTCCTGTGTAGCAAGGTTTGCCAGGAATTCCTCTGTGGCTGTGAGAGGAGGATCTACTGCAGGCCCACCACCAGTGACCTGACAATCCCTGGCCATGCCAGCTGTGTGCCTCCTTGCTGCATTGACCAGGTCTGTGGCACAGTGTCACACCTGCTCATAACTATGATTTTGATGACTCATGACATTGATGTTGTGCACCAGTTCATCCCACAGGGCTGCACATTCTGACCTATTTGCCCTCCCTTGGGACAACATGACCTGATAATGCTGTCACAAAGCCTCAATGATGAGGTTGTTTTCTGCCTCAGAAAATGGTGGCCTGCGACATGCATGCATGCATTGTGTTTACTAAAATACAAAGAAATGAGAGCAGATATAAGGATCACATACATACGAGTAAACTATGTAGTGATACAGCAGTAGAGGAAGGCTATCAGTATTCACTGCTTGATTACACATCTCATATTCAACAGTGGGCCAAAAATACAAAGGGTGTGAACGCAACTAGGATAGTACCAATAATGACATATTCCTGTTTGTACCATGACAGATACTCATGTATGCTCACACACCCAACACAGCAGTCCAGTGTAGTGTCCCCCATAGCAGGAAATATACGCCCCCAAAAAAGAAATATAAACAATAGTGCCAACAAAACAGCAGTGCACCATTACAACTGCTATCAAAAGAAGAACCCAGGAGACCTGTGTACCTAGTTATCACACAGCATTATACCCTTGCTATACTCTACATCCTCTGTATGTCTAACAGAGCTGGAGATCAATGCCATGTCATCACTACAGTCTTAACAAGGGCTTACTGATGTAATCCACAGTCTTCGTAAGTATATTCAAACATATGCAGGATGTAGGAAATAAAATGGATACATACCTGATGGAGTACAATACTCCTCTGTTGAAAGATACTGCTCAACAAGAAATGTGTCAATGAGTTAGACATAAGAAGTAACTCTCATCCATACTGGTTTGCCTAGCTACAAATTTGTCTTTTTATGATGGTTCTCATTAGCAGTTGATTGCATCTGACCCAATCTGTGGTTCAGAAATGCTACAGGCAACCTAAACAGCTGATCTGCAGTATAATCAGCCAATCCCATGCAACTACTCAACAAGATATAAGGCTTCAATGTGGATTCCATCTCCTTTCTTATATGTTGGGGTGACAATTTGTGGGGTAAAGATACACCATCAGCATGGAGAGAATGTTTCTAACAGCTATGTTTTACATACAGATGGGTGTGCTACAGGCTGAAGCTGCTGCTGCTGGTAATAGGCATAGACAGAGAGATTGAAGACTTTGCAGGACGACATAGAAGAGTAACTGTGTGACCTGTGGCAGCCTTGATTAACATCCACAGCTAGATTGAGGAAACTCATTCCACTGGAAATTAATGTATGCGTTTAAGGTAAGTATGCTAGCCAAAGGTGTCATTAATAGAATGAAAGGCAACATGCTTGGTGTGTCCTAGAACAAGGTAGGGGATACATTAACCATTATGTCAACCACTTGAACAACTGCCAAGTGATGTGTAATATCATGCTAATCACCTGGAACTTATGTGCTGGCAACCCTTGCTTCTGGCACGACTCCCATATATGTCTGTTACTTTTACACATGTGGTTGTTTGGAATATCACTGGCAAATCATTGTGGACTGCAGTCTGGATTTACTTGGCCACATATGAATTAAATACTTCAAATTACTCTGGGAATTCTTGCTAATGTATAACCTGACATTCTAGGCACTTTCTAGGGTTGTATTAGCAATACTGTATTTCCCCAAAAATAAGACCGGGTCTTATACTTTTTCCCCCACTGAAATACACATTAGAGCTTATTATCAGGGGATGCCTTATTTACCTGCCCCCCTGTACAACAATCTACATTTATTCATTTATTTATGTACAAAAATCGAAATGTATTCATGTAAACAAATCGCCATGTATTCATGTACTAAAGTCAACATTTATTCAGGCTAGGCTTCATAGACTTTCCACACTGATTTCTCTCCATTCTATTTTCAAAGTAGTCATTGAGTTTCATGTGCAAATGGTCCTTGAATGGCTTGTTTATTGCAATATCAAGAGTCTGGAGATAGGCAGTCATTCCTGTGGGAATCATTATCTGATCTATTCTTCTCTGTGCAAGGAAGTTCTTCATGTCTTTAGCGCAGTGAGTGCTGGTCTGAATCCCAGACTAGCAGACCTCTTTTGCCACCTTGCAAAACAAGTGGCAGCATTACATTGACCCACTTCTTTATAACTGCTTGTGTGCACCAGGCTTTTTCAGTTTCAAGAATGTAAATGCAATGAAACACATTCAATCTTATCTTTCTTGCCATTACTAATGATTAGAGGTGGGGTTTTCTTTCCATCTAGACAAATTGCCAGAATACATGTAACACGTGCACTTTCATAACCAGTGGAGGGAATGCAGATTGATGAGGCACCCCTCTGGAGCAATTGTTGTTTGAGATCCTTGGCCCA
This sequence comes from Protopterus annectens, assembly GCF_019279795.1. NCBI lineage: Eukaryota > Metazoa > Chordata > Ceratodontiformes > Protopteridae > Protopterus > Protopterus annectens. The sequence goes on from NC_056743.1 coordinate 1,681,621,105, forward strand.
TAAGCACTGCAGTTTCATCCATAGCAATCATGTTGGAGAGTTGGTATTTAGAAAAGTCGATGCCATCAACAAAGGACTTGAATGCAAGTGCACGTTTAATAACTTCAGTATCTTCCAACTTGAACAGTGTTGTTGATCTTCTTAGAGACAGTTCATATCACTAAAGGAAGCCATCCAGCCAATGATGTGATGCTTTGAATTCTTCTGGGGATATTTCTAACTGTGTTTTCATTGCAAAGGCAAATGCTTGAATATCAGCCCTGCACACAGCCAAAGCCTTTGCTCTCCTGTTAGCAATCCATTCACAGATGATGTCTTTCCAGCTCAGGAATTAATGGTTGCCAACCTGATCCACACTTGCACGTCTTAGCATTTGTCTCGTCCGCCTGTTGTCTAAGGTTATCATACTCTGCTCACCATTTTCGGACCATTCAGAGATCCAACTTCTCTTTACAGAAAGCCATCAGATTCTTTTCCCTGGAGTCCTCCACAATTCCTTTCTTGTACTCGATGGAATAGCTCTTTCTTTTTGGACTCATCTTGTTTGGGGGGGTCAACTGAAGACTTATGAGACAGGAGTGGCAACAAAACTGGTGACAGTTAAGAAGAAACAACCACACCCGTTCATTATCAACTGTGCATGTTTTATGTGCATTGTCTGTACTTTGACCAATCAAAGTACACTTGTCAGTGTTTATGGCCAAGGCTCTCAAACGTTAAGTGTGAGTGAGGACTAGGGTTACAGTAAGAATCATGGAGGACTCCCAGGGAAAGAATCTTATGACTTTCTGCAAAGAGAAGAAGTTGGGTGTCCGAATGGTTTGCAAATGGTGAGCAGAGTACGATAACCTCAGTCAACAGGTGTCAATAATATTATTATTTTATAATCCAGCACGTCTGTCATGGGTTGTTGACGATCTTAGCTGAGGCTTATTTTTGGGGTAAGGCTTATATCATGACCATCCTGGAAACCATGCCAGGCCTTATTCTCTGGTTAGGTCTTATTTACGGAGAAATACAGTATTTTAAATGTGTTCCTATCCGTAGGCCTTTGACGGCCATTATTTAGAAGCAGACATTCCATCTGTACTGCATTGAGTGGATAAATAGGTGATGACACAGTCATACATATCACAATTTATAATGGTGATGTACACATATATGTATTTTAAATGCTAGACAAACCTGTATTTGAACCCAGGGCCATGAGAACCAAAACACAGATATTTTCAAAGCAATTCACAGATTGAGCTACAGACTGAGTGAAATAGCAGGTGTGTTTGCACATGTTGTACAGATAACTGCACACTGAACTGCAGTTACCTATCTCACATACATCTAGTACTATGTGTATGGCTTTACAATGATGTATTTCTCTACCAAATTTCCAGTTAAATTCTTATTTTCTCATTAATCTTTTAGCAGATTAGATGCATGATGTGGTGCGATGAGCAGCATCACCTAAACATGCTTAATGAGGAGAAAATGACAATTACAACACCTGTGCTAATTAACTGGCTGTGTAGCTTGGTGGGTTGATGCACTATTGTTCAAGTCAGATGGTACTGGGTTTGAAATAGGGTGCATGTGAACTTTTTGAACGTCATTATTATGCTTTCATATACATGTAATAATACACCGCCATTTAGCTTAGCTTAACATTGCTCAATGATTCTTTAAAGAAAAGAAAATTGGGGAGATAGGAAAGTGGTGAAATTGGATGCAAGTAGGGGGAAAAACATAGTGAAAGGCAGGTAGGAATGTGCAGGAAGGGTGTAGGAAAGAAACATAACTATCACTTTTTCAACATCAACAACTGTGCACTTGCAAAGCTTTTTAGCTAAATTTGGACTGTCACCCCCAGAGAGAGGGGTGATGACAACATAAGTGCATTGTCAAGACCAATTGGACCAAATTAAGTATGTCCAGTGGACACGTGCAAATTGGAGAGCTATATATGGGATGATTTTTTCTTTGGGGGAGCAGGTGCCCTCCCCCTTTTTTTTAAGGAGAGAGTGGATGTTGGGGTAGGGACATAGGTATGTGTAGGGAAGGTGAGTAATCATTTGCAGACAGACAAGACAGCAAACAGGGTTGGTGAGGAACAAAATGGGGGGTAAACACCTTGGTTGAGGAGTGGAAGGATCTGGGTCCAATGGATGTCAGACACAGTAACAGTGTGACTCAAGTCCTCACCCATGGAACTGTAAGCACCGCACCTTCATTGCTCCTATGGAGACAGTAGTTGATGCCGGCATGACTGCTGCACCAGGATGGACAGCATACTCTCCATCCATTGTAGGCATGTGCCAAAAGTCTGCTGCACAAGCCTACCCACCATGCCTGGCAGTTGTGCATGGGTGACATAGGCATCCCCTCTGCCTCCACACCCAGGGGCGCACACTCCTGGCCTGTGGGATGAAACTACCCGAAGGAGCAGGTAGTGCAGGTGCAGCAGGGGGAGGTGCCACCAAGCTGTGGCCCACACGTGCTGGGCCCTGGTGCCTCATCCAAGGGAGCCAAGGTAGGTGGATAACCAGAAACCAGCCTAATTTGTTGCCCTGTGGTAAATAAAATAGAAACATAAATGAAAAGGAAAATATAACCCAAACAAATGTAATAGATAAGATAAAAGAAAACAAAAATAAATAATGGAAAAATACTGAAAAAATATAATGAGGAACACAACAATAAATAATGTAAATGAAAATGTATTTAACAACAAAGCAATACTAAATTATACATAAAGACAATATTAGAGGTAATACCAAATAATATGATAACAGAAAATGATAATAGCAAATATATTGATGAAATAAATAAAAGAAGAGAAGGGGTGGGGGGAGAGAAGAAAGGAGAACACTGGTAACTTCACAGATACTATAACAAAACATACTACAAATAAGTACTTTCAGATATGTTAGATTTTACTAGTAGCACAAGTAGCACTACCGACTGCTGTGACATTTATTATTTGTAATACTACCCTGTTCCTTACACATACACTATAGTTTAAGTCATATTGCATCCAGCAATCATTCAGTGTTGCTTGTAATGGATGGATGATGTTCCATGTACATACCTCTCAACCACTTAGCATGAGACATTATGGTCCAAGCCATACATAATGGTGGAACAAAGGCACAACAACAGGAAACATTCTTGCATGGTGTGCTCTTACAATAGTAGCAAGGTGCTCGGATAACAGATTTGCCATTAAAATACATTTAGAGAGATGTCTAATATCTGCAATTCAGAAGACTGATATTTTTTTCTGACACTGATCCTTGCCAGTGCTGTAGAGACTGGCCAGTAAAACAAGATCATATACTAAAAAGACTGTACATATGGGGCAATATTCAGTACATTCTGCAAAAAAACAAGACGGTTGAGAGGTATGTCCATGTACACTGATTACACTTGGCAGCTGGACATTCAAGGCACAGGTCTATGGGTGTGCACTTCACATGCAAGCATATTTATGTTTTATTGATGAAATACTAAAACAATATTGAAAACAGCACAAATTTTCAGTTGGCTTGTGTGGGATTAGAACCCAGAAGTAGTGACTATAGTAATACTGAACATTTTATTTGAAATACAACATTATTACAGCACTGTCTTCTTTTATAGTTTATTGATTCATGTTGTTTCAACTCTTGTATTTACACACATGGATAGCTGTCTAGGACTTCTGTTAACATATATGTTTACCCTAATCAGTTATTGACTGCAGTCAGCATATTTCTGACAATGATCAGACCACAACACTGGCTCTTAATCTGGGTATTCAGCAACATTAAGTAATGGTTAGAAGCTATGCTACACAGTACTACATGCTTACTTGCTTTTACAGTTCAGATATGCACTGACAAATTAATGAAAGTCTATAACGTCCTAGGTATTTCGTACATGACTGTTAAGACTGCAATATCTGTATTTTTTTATTTTATTATAAGTTATGCATTCATTTATTACTTTACTGATTTTCTTACATACAAGTGCATGCTTTGCATGGAACCACACATTGCAAGCTCTCTCTTCTGTGACTGTGGTAAGATGGGGGAAACCATTATGCATATCAGTTTTGTACAGATTCAGCTTGTATATTTATAAATTACTAGAAAACATACTTACATATCTTTGGGGTGTTCCCCACCTGTGCCTCTTGGATCTACTGATCCAAAGTAATCCTCTTCTTTCATTGGAGGTCATCATAATGGTGACAACACTGCTCACCAGTGTGGGAGAATACCAGTTGCACTGGTCAGGTCCCTGGCTAAACTATCCCAGGCCTCAGACTTGCATTCTGAGTCAACATAGTTCTCCTGCAGCAGCTAGGGTTCACAATGATGTACCATGAGTCCATTAAAACTCCTAGACTCCTGAATATCCCAATGCTGTGCCCAAAAGTGCACTTTTTCCTCCATGAAAGCCATACCTGCACACAAGATCAGGCTCCAAGCAATAATGAGTAATTCCCGCCAGTTTCCCTTTAAATAGGATGCATTCTTGCCATTGTGCATCATATTGAAACTTTTAAAAATGCAACTCTTCACTTACCATTGGGCAAACATGAAACCACAATGTTTAAGCGATAACATGCAAACAAGGAAAAAACTTACCCATGTTTGTGATGCTTAGCATTGCGCACCCTTTCTAACTATAACAATAAATGAATTTAAAGTGAACAGATGTTTCAATGACCTAACACAGTTTCAAACCAGTATATATTAAAGATAACACTGCCCAGGACTCGCACCCAGGACGTAGTATATTATAGGTTATCACTCAACCTATCTCACCACAAGAATAGTGAAGGGAACTCATGTGTCTCCACATATACTGCGAACGTGCTACTTTAAGCATAGCACAGCTTCGCTGCATGGGTTTGCGCAGTGCTAGGCACAGCACAGATAAAACAATTGAAAGCATCTGGTTTCTATTTTTAGATTTCTGGTGCATGTGTGATGCATGGGTGCACAGAGCTAAGCATAGCTAAATAAGCCTGCGCATCATACAAACACACACATAAAAAATACTCATCTTGTTTTTATTTTTAGATTTCTGGCACATGTCTGATGTATGGTTGTGCAGAGCTAAGCATAGCTAAATAATCCTGTACATCATACAAACACACACATAAAAAATACTAATCTTGTTTATAGTTTTAGATTTCTGGCACATGTCTGATGTATGGTTGTGCATAGCTAAGCATAGCTAAATAATGAGGTGCATCACACAAATAAGCACATAAAAGTAAAAAAAAATAATAATAAATCCAAATTAGTGAAAAAAATGCATACACAGCTCTGGAATATTTCTTATACTCCTTTCAGATAGGTTAATGAGATGACAGTCCAAGAGTGTAAATAGGGTCTGTTTGACCTGTTCAGCAGAGGTTAATAAAGTGTGTGAAGTCATAAAGAAAAATTGGTCCATCCTGTTGACTGATCCCTCTATCATTGAACATATAGAACCAGTTCTTAAGTTTTGCTTTAAAAAATACCAAGAACCTGAAACAGCAACTCTGTTATAAACACACTGAACCATATAGGCACCTCACCTCCCAGCATAAGGCACTCATGCATGCTGGTCTTGCAAGGCATGCAGTTATATATGGTCTACACACTTGATTATGCATCTATTAAGTATGGAACCCTATGCATCTGTCCTTTTATGCAGATTGTTGTACAAAAAATTTGGTCTATATGGCTAAGTGTAATGTATGTGACTCATATTATATAGGGAAGGCAGATCGTATGTTTAAGGACAGGATTCTGCAGCATCAGAGTAATATACAAAATAATAAATTAACAAATGCATTAGCGAAAGATGTATCTGAAGCTAGTATGAATCACAACTTTAAGTTCTTGGTACTACAGAAATTAAATGAAAGTTTAAGGGAAGGGGGTTTGAGTAATGAGACTGAACTTGCGGAGTTAAAATGGATTGTCAACTTTAAAGCATATGTGCCGCCTGGTTTGAATAGTGCTGTTGCTTTAAAACCTCTCCTAAAGAAGAGAGGCTTAGTTCACTGATAAGTGTTAACACCCAACAATTTTAATTGGTTTTAATTAACTGGAAGCTTTTTTGTATTTAAAGGCCTGTTTTTTTATACTGTTTGTTAAGGTCTGAAGAAGCGAGCAATAGTGAAAGCACTTACCTGTTTTTATTTGTTTTTATCTGTTTTTTTTGGAATTAAAGTGTTCTTACTCTCAGCATTGGGCATCTTTACATTTGCTGGACTTTGCTTTTGGATATCCTAGATTCCACTATTTTCTTTTGCTGCAGATATTATTTACATTATGTTAATAGTCATTTTTTACCTTCTCCCACCCCTTCATCCTAAATTTGTTTCGACTATGTTTACTAAATATTTTGATCATAATGCTGATTCCAAATTATGATACAATGTGTTTTTGCAACATTTGTCTTTTTCCCTAAAGATTTTCAATCTATGGACACATTTCTTTCAGATCATTCCACAAACTAGACGTCTCTTCTGCTATAGGCAATGGGCCAGAAAATCCTAAAGAAACCATGCTGTGAGATCAATTCAGCTACAACAGAGAGCTATAAAACAGGAAAAGGAGGAATGCATTGAGTAAGATTTTCAACATCCTTCCCTCATGGAAATATTCTTTCATCTCTTCCATCTTAAAACCGAATAAAGAACCCAACATCTGCACATCATGCAGGCCAATTTCTTTGCTTAACATTGATTACAAGATATTTATGTCTATCTTAGCAGACAAATTAAATAATATTCTATCAATATTAATTCATGAAGACCAAACCAGGTTTATCAAAAGACTTAGCAAACAAGAAAAAAAAAATGAGCTTTCTATTTTAAGCCTTGATATAATGTGTTTGACTCCCTATGTTGGCCATATCTGTTTAAAGCTCTGCAAAAATACAATTTCTCCCTAAACTTTATAGGATTAATTAAAAAACTATATGCAAAGTCCATAATCTATGTAAAGATTGGATCGTATCTATCTAGCCCATTCAAAATATTAAGAAGTATTAAACGGGGTGCCCCCTCTCCCCATTACTCTTTG
>NC_056743.1:1681633168-1681696067 GCF_019279795.1 Protopterus annectens
AGGGACTATGATGGACTGTTCTGAGTAGTGTTTAAAAAAGACAGAAAGTCCAGCAACAGTCTCTCACTCAAAGGTGATGGGGCTTAAGAAGAGAAAGGTAAAGAAAGCAACACACAGGGGTATACAGCCATCTAACCCTACATGCACAGAGCAGGAATATGTACAACCAAATAATATCTAATCATTATGACCAGTTTTCCACATTATTCAGCTCAAATCAGGGGGGATTACAAGGTAAAGTCAGACTTTCAAGACAGAAAAACTGAATTTGCTGATGGAGATAACTCTTTGCGTGATAGAGAGTGTGTGGAAAAAAAACTCTTTCTCTCCAAGAGATACTTCAACAGATTAAGTTCTATTAGGACATAATTTTCACAATGAATGCTGCAACGCCATTGAATGTAAGCCCTCAGCAAAGCAGATGTTAATCAGATGGATGGACTTTTTTCAAACCTTATTTATTATTATTATTAATATTTAATCCAGTCAAGCTCTATGAGATGTGAAGAACAATCCCCAGGAATGGTAAACAGGTGTACTTTAGTTTGTTCCACATGACCACAACTCTGACAATGTGTTCTATTTCAGAACTTTAATAAGCTAACTTGGAAGATGTAAATATTGCATGATTGAATAGTGTAAATATGGCTGAACACTGGTGTCTAGACCATTGTGTTACCAAAAATATGTTAGAAATCGAGGGACATAGTAGCAAATACAGGTGGTCAGAGCTTGGAAAACAAGCAACTCTCATATTCAGCACAGGATCAGATAGCAAACAAGACTGAAAAGTAAAGCAGCTTATACTCAGGGACTGTCAGTATGAGAAACACTTCAACACCATAGAAAAGAAAGGCAATTTTCAATTTTTTATATAAAAGTAAAGCCTCAAATGGTCTGCCTGCAAGAAACTAAAAGTAAAGCCCAAAATGGTCTGCCTACAAGAAGCTAAGTTAAAGTCTAAAGATAAAATATAGTTTCTAGAAAATATGGAATGGGTGGTGGATGCAAATGTTGCTTTAACTTACCAAAAGAAGACTGACAATGCTTATACATATGTTCCTTGAGCTGAAACAAAGTACTGGAGGTGAGAGACAAATTGGGTCGATGGGCATATTGATGGCTAGGTCATCACGTCAGACAACAGAGAATGCCTGTGATCCTAATGAGGATGTTGTGGCCCCATTTACTGAATTATATAAAGCAATAGAGAAGAGTATGGCAAATTTGTTTTGAATCCTTATAGCATGGACTTGAATATAGCAGTGGATTCCATAGCAGATAAGTTACCTGAGGTAGGGGATGGCTAAAAATGATAAAGCTACAACTATCTTTAGGGTGATTATGGAAAATTTTGAGTTAGTGGATTAGTAGAGAATGTTACATCCTGCAGAAAAATGCTACACCTGTGTGACCCAAAAAGTTTGTATGGCTTGTCCTATATATTTATGGCTATGTGTGAATTTGGAACAAATAAATATTCTTTTGACTATATGGTCAGATCATGCAGCAGTCAGTGAAATACTAACTGATTTTAAAACAACTGCCTCATGACCAGACTGGTGACATAACCCTCTGTTAATTAAATGTACTCAGTGCTGGGGGATATTGACACACAGGTTAAAACTATACTGGGAGACCCCCACCTTATGGGGAGGACATGATGTGACTTAAATTGGTTTTATTAAGATGAGCGTAAAGAGGTTTGGCATAGGCACTAGTGAGACAAAAGCAAAACAAAGTGTGGCAAGTATAAGTGAGGCTGAATGGTGACTAATGCAATTGGATAATATGTATAAAATGGAAAGTGTAAAACAAGGAACTGCTAGTAAAGCTTAACTCAGAGAAAAGATTGCTTAGAAATTTACGTTATCACATTACTGCTAAGAAATGTCTAAGGTAAAAATGTTTCTGTTGGACTAAAAGCTTTACATTGCAAACTTTTTTATCATACAAGTTGTGAGAAAAATCCATAGAAATAGCAAATTTAACAGTGAGGGATGGCAGAGGTGCAGTGATTAAGGCTCTAGATCAGATAAATGAGGGATTCATGAAGGAATATGGAGAAAAGTTTAGTCCAGAAGTAATGAGGAGGTAGACATGTCTAGATATAGTTGACTGAATAACTTTATTTAAAATTACCAACAAGAAAGAGGAAAAACTGACAAAAGGAATGATGATGGGGGAGGTAATAGTAGCTATTGAATAGATTACCCAGGATAAAGCATTGAGGTCAGAAGCACTGACCAGTATTCTTTAAAGAATATAAATATGAATTGGACACCCCTCTATTAAATTTTTACTCAGAAAGTGAAAAAAGATGATTTTCATGGGAGATTCCAATATAGCCAAGATAATATTATTCCCCAAATCAACATGACAAAGCCTTACTGAGTAATTACAGGCCTATGTAAAAGATGGAAACACAAACAAATCAAATCTTGAAACCAGAAAAAATGCCATACTTATGAAACAAAAAATTATTGTTAGTGCTTTTGTCACCTTTCATTAAAGGAACTTCTTCAGACATTTATAATAGCTCAATTTGCAATTTAAATAGTCCCAAGTTGATGACATCATCAACCTCCCATTATCCAAATTCAGCAAGTATATAAGTAAATACATTCAGATTTCTTTGTGTATAAAAACTTTTTAAAACACAAACAAATTCTTCACTGATATTAATTACAACAAAAACGTCAAATATTAAATACCCCCATGGAAATGTTTTTTACCTGGTTAATGCTGCAAGTTTTAAAATACACAGGGAACAAAAATTGTTCAACCCAGGGTAGGAAAAGGCATTTACTCTCAGTTGCCATAGCAACTCCCTCTCCTCAAGTCTTAAACCCAAGGCCCCCTCCTGGGATTCAGGTCTATTTTCTCAATAACCATAAAAAGGAAAGTGTGGTTAGTGTGCTCCAAAATATGATTGGACAAAGCGTTGCTGTTGTCCTGTCTACTAATACTGTACTGGTGCTCGTATATCCTTTGTATAAAGTGCCTCTCAGTCTTTCCTATGTAGAAAGAGGGTCACTGTTGGCACCTAGCTAAGTATATAACACCTGTTGTCCCACAGTCAAATTTTCCTGCTAAAGAATATTTAATATTCCTTATAGTAAATGAGGAAGAAGTTTCTATATATTTACAAGAACATCTTCCGCATTTCTTCATCCCTTTGTTAGGAACATATGGGTTAACTTCTTTTTCAAGTAGTGTTTTTAAATTAGAACCTTTTCTAAACGTCACCATAGGTCCTGGCCCTAACTTGCTCGTAGCCATAGAGTCATCATTAATCATGGGCCCAAATTTTCTTTATAACCTCCCTCAGGAGTTTGACATCACTTGAAAAGGTTGTTATAAAACGGATGTAATCTAAGTCATCATTTCTATTAAAAAAGTGTTCTGCCAAGACCCTTTGTTCGTCACCCCTTAAGGTTCCCCTATTTAAAATGGGCTGGAAATGGCCCATTTCCATTTTCCTTCTAACCACTATAACAATCTCATCCAATAAGTCTATTGGGTATCCTCTCCTGGTGAACATCCCCCACAAGTTTTTATACTCCACCTCAAAATCAACATCCAGTGTAATCATCCCTGTCACCCTTACCAAATGGCCCTTTACAATGGCCCTCTTCTGGTGGTAAGGGTGATTACTGCTGTAGTGAAGGAAATCATTGGAGTAGGTAGGTTTGCGGTATATTTTGGCAATATACCTACTATGTTTTATGTCCTTAACAAGCCACACATCTAAGTATGATATAGCTGTAATATCAAATTGATATGTACATTTCAAAAAGGGGGTCATGTTGGATAAGGTCTCAACAAATTTTGGGACCTCTTCTTTATCTCCCTTAAAGATCAAAAACATATCATCATGGTACCTTGTGTACCAGTGTACCTTGTTTTTGAACATTTCATGTTGAAATAACAGATGTCTTTCCCAATAGGCCATAACACAATTGGTGAAAGTGCCCCCACAGAGTGACCCCACAGGGTGACCCCATCGCAACACCTGTTTTCTGTAAAAATAAATCTGCGTCAAATAAGAAAAAATTATTAGCCAATACTAGTTCTAGGAGGGTAAAGTCAGTCTCCTCACTAGGTGCCCCCTTTACCAAAAGAAAGTTCCTTACCCAGTCTAATCCCGTATTTTGGGAAATGACCGTGTACAGGTCCTTAACATCTATTGTAATGAAGTTGTAGTCTTGGTTAATTGGTGAGGCTTTGGTTAAATAAATGAGGCATTCAGAACTTTAGCATGTTAACATTTATCTTTACCTTATAGAATTCAGTGAACGGGGTCATAGCATCTTCATCAGGACCATAAAAATTCACTGTCATTAGATATAATGTCTTAATCATCAATATAGCCACATACTGGCTTTGCCTGCCACCTCCATGACTTTGGTCTCACCCAAGAAACTATATCCACAAGGATTATGTAGGATACAATAATCAAAGCCATATGTTGGTTTACCAGAAGGCAGTTATCAGATAGGAGAGTATCTAGTTTTTGTTTTTTGGGCCTAACCCCCTCCCCCTAATGGTTGATAGCCTAGGATACACAGATTTGTATGAGGATTGTTTCTCATCGGTCATTGTATTTTCAGAACATGCAACTCCCCCCCAGTGGGATGGCATTCTCCATGTGTCCATCTAGTCACTAGAAATGCAAAATGGAACCCACAAAATGCTGATCAGCAAAATTCATGAAAGCACCAACAGTACCAGCCTTTTTTGTATAAGAAGGAATGAGGTGGGTAGTCCAGGTTTGTGCTTCAAAATGAGGGAAGAGATATTACCTTTTCCCAGTTGTCATGTACTGTTCTCAAGGGAAATCTTTGTAAGTGAAGGCTTATGGAAACTTGCACTAGGCACTGGATGATCAACCAGTTGGTGGGAGCCAAGGCATTGTCAGTAAAATAATCTTGATTAAAATGTCACTACAATGGTTCTTTAAGGATTAACTATTAGTAACTATCAATTTACATGTGTAGATGAATTTGTCATTGCTAAAAGACTTTTAAGGATGTGCTAATGATGATAGTTCTTATCATCATTTGTTACTACTTGAGTCTCACTATTGTAATAAGATGCACAATTTTGGGAGGTAGGGGTTCAATTATAAGTGAGATTGAATGGACAAGGCAGAAATGCATGTCATTAATTGGTAGGTTTCTTTGCTTGGAAATGTATGATGCATAACACAATGCCAAGTTTATTTAATCTGGTCTTAAAGTGTTTAATAAAATATATGTTTTTAAAAATTGTCTAATACACCAAGCACAAAACACTACTCAGACTCTTCCATTACTTGGTAACAATCTATTTGCACACTTTGGTATGAATGGTACAGATAACCTTAAGTAATCATGCTCAGAGGACTACGTTTTGTGCATGTAACCCACTAAGTAGCACAGTATAGCATTTCAAACGCTGGACCTACCTTACGTTTTAAAGCAGCTGGTTAACAAATCATTTCCACATGTACTGCATACACACTGACTTCCAGATACTAAAACTGTTCACATTCACAATCATAGACTAATTTACGAATGCCAGTAGCAGAATAAAAGAAATATATTTCTCCTCTGTTATTCTTAGCAAACAACTAAGTGTGGAGCATTTATCAAGGTACATAAATTATGAATTTACTACTTACAGACCTGTCACATTTGCCATATACGCACTCACACAACTAAGTCACATTAGCACATGCATGTTATACTGACAGCTACTTAAAAAGTACACAGATCACTCTACCAATCATATTTCTCAACAATTAAGTTACATGTAAATGTAAATGCGTTGCATTTTTGATCACCTAAAACAACTACAAACTTTCTTCTACATGGACAGCTTAGCTCCAAACACCCCTCAACATGGGGGATCCTCTCCAAAAACTCTGGAAATTAAATATGTTAACTCCACAGTTGCACAACCACAGAGAAAGAGGATAACTGTTGAAGACTCTTACAGTCAAACATTTGCAGTTTGATTGTAAGATAATTTGACCACTTCAGCCACTGATAAAATTTACCAAAAGCAAAGACACATGGTAAATGTATACCACAACCAAACCTATGGCACTCATAGACAGACAGATATATGCATACATATATCTAAATATCTATATTTTATATATGTGTGTGTGTGTGTGTGTGTGTGTGTATATATATATATATATATATATATATATATATATATATATATATATATATATATATATACCTTCATCCCTCTAAACCACAGGCTGCAGCCCATAAGACAGACAATTCTGTGAGCTATCCAATCACATTGTTTTTGCCTTACTGCTCCCTCTAGCTAAGATTACTGAGTATTGTTTGCACATTCACAATATCATGAACTATCTTGAAAGTAACAAGGTTCTACCAGCTTTGCAACATAACTTTCATGGAGGTGATGGTATGGAATCATCCAGAATTAGCTACTTTTGCTTAGAAAATAGTCCCTTTTGTTACTTTAGTCAGCTTCATCTTCTTAGACCTGTCAAAGGCATTTGACACTGCCATTTACAATTTCTAATTTACAGAATGGCCACTGCAACCGATGAGCTAACAGGTTCCAAAACCTATCTTGACAGACCTGCATAGAGGATAAGGCAAAATGAGACAGTAAAACACCTCACACTTTGATGGACCTATGTCAAGTCCATTACTGTTCACTTTATTTATAAATAATTTGCGACTGTTCCATAGCCAGCTCATATTAATGCAGTATGAAGATAATTAAACACTTTCTTTGTCATGGTGGTGCAGTAAAATAAATAGATAATCAACTGAAAAAACAACCATAGAAACCAAAAATCAATTAAAGCATCAAGCCTAAGTCTGAATGCTTAAAAATTTAAAAGCACGGTTTTTCTCAAACTTCGTAGACATCTGTTCACTCAGTGGCTTAAGGTTACTCATGCAGGATAACTGAACCTGAAACTGTTAACACTATCAAACTTTTCCAAAGCACCAATGGTTTCATATTAAGGTTTAGCAAATGCATCAGAAACATTATCCCAGAAAATATCCAGATGCCTGGATTGTTAAACAGGGCTAATCCATTTCTCAGCGGCACACACTCACCTCACAAAAATGAGATCATGCCCAATGCCTACGCACTTCAAGGAAGTAAGCATCCTAACTAAATTTCCCTGTATCCAAAATAATAAACTATTAGCAGAAATCCATGATAGTAACCAAATTAACTGCTAATCTCCCCAGCTGTTCCCAGCATTGTATTTCATTGGGCATACTCCGCTATCTGGGGCACAGCTAACATCTCACCCTTTTTTCAGCTGTAGGTGGACTGCAGCAGCCTTAACAAGCCAAGCAGGTGCCCTGACAGACATTCATAAATGCATTGTTTCATAGTCTCCACATCCTCTAGTCTGAATTTCGAACTTTAGCGTCGTACAAAACTCATTATGGAAACAATACCTTCTCTAGTGCTGTAACTTATATTTGCTCTCTCTGCTTCAGTATCACTAATTTCACCATAGCATTAAAAAAACAAAAGAAAACAATGCTTTTAATGAAGTATGTCTTGATACACTGGAGCTGTAAATGCTATAAGTATACATCAGAAAGGTATTTCTCATTCACTGTGCTTCATCTTGTCTTTCCACTCTTTTTATCATATACTGTAGTACTAGGACCTTTCTTAATCTCTTAGTCTCTTCTCTCCTCCATCTCTATCCTCCAGATTTCTCTGTCATAACTTCTTCTTCACCCTCATTCTCCTGTCTTTTCTCATATTCTTCATATCTTGCTCTCTTCTTTGTTCAAACACACATCTTCCCCTTCATATCTAAATCTTACTCACTCCTGCTATCCTTTTAAAAAATACCCGTAGTTTAGTACACACTTCCAGATTTCTTACATGGTTCTATAATACTTAAATAAAAAGGTTTAAGAAACACAACTGAAAACTGTGTTTAACGAGGAAAGTTCAACCATTTCCCAGATGCCTCACTTCATTTATTCTCTCCTTTCAAGGGCTACAGAGAAGGGGCACTACTTTGTTTTGAAAATTCTACAGATGATGGGCTGCAGATCTTCACATTGGTGCAATTACACATATCCCTGCTGTAAAAAGCTAACTTTTCTTTGTATATACTATATCCTCTTTTTTTTTTTTGAAAACTTCCTTTGTGCTATTTATGATACACTAATCTACTGTTTAGTAATGTGTTTTAGTGAGAACTGCTTTGGAAGATGCAAAGGAGACTAATTCCATATGTACATTGACTAAAGCCCAGATGACCTTTGTTTGATTATAGGAACACTGATATTTGGAAGGTTGAGTAGGAGAAGATGAATTTGCATTGCCTATGCCAGTTTGCTCATCCTGGGTGTGGACTTCTGGGGTTATGGCATTGGTGACACCTAGTGGCACCTGGTTGCATCACTTGTCTGTAATGGCTGTATTGCTTCACTCTGTCAATATGAACTTCTGCTCTTCGAAGACAGGGAAAAAGGGAGGTATGAATTGAAGTATGATACCTCCATCTCCAGACCAGGAAGCAATTAGGAGTAAACAAGCATGCTTTTGGAGAGACAGGTAGGCCAGTCCTTGAAACAGAATCTGCTATGATCTGCCCACCTATCTCTCACTACAGAGGGAGTAAATGGGTTGATATCCTGTGTAGGAAAAAATAGACTGCAAGGCTCACACCTAGCCAAGAAACACCTGGCTCTCACTCCTGATGGAATGAATGGGCTTATTGTGTGCAGTAAAGGAACCATCAGGATGTTTCAGGCAGCTGAGGTAGGGAAAATAAGAAGTTCTTCCCTATGTAGGGGCAAAAGTAAACCTATCCCAGTAAGCTGGCTCATCAACATTTTTATGAAAATTATGTTCAAGTACTGAAACAATATAGACAATAGATTGGGTTCTGAATTTTTTGTGTTGGGGATCAAACCTGTTATCTGTCAATTTGAAAATCAAGTGCTGATGGTAACATAACATGAGATAAAACATAGTATTAGTTAAGGGTTACTTGCTGGGAGAGTTGAATTTATAAATGGTGAGGACTGCTGTACAATTCTATAGTAACAGTAACTAAAGGCACTGTCAAATAAGGTGGAAGTATATAACTCAGTTGGCTGTCTGGTTCTGCCTGTCTGTAATATCATAAAAATGCAAGTCCAAAACTGCTGAGGTTCTTGCAGTATTGGGAATGTTTTGATTAAAAATATTGTCTTTTACTGTTAATGGTAAGCATTTTTTACTTTAGTTAGGATTTCTTTGCAAGTGATAGCTGATTTCTGAGTTTTATTCTGTTTGCATGGTTTCCCAGACATGATCTCTCTTAGACATTATACTTTATGACTGGAGTGATCTAAAGAAGGGATTTAGCTTAGGATTCCTTTTCTATACATTGTTGCAAGGCTAGTGAGATGTTTTAGAAAATTGTCATTTAGGTATTCAACTATATCAGACAGGCTTAAGAGGTTTTGCGGTGCCCAATTTACTTGCCTCAGAAGGTTATTGAATCTGGTATGGTTAAGGTTGGTTGTGTCCCTCGAGACAGTAAAAAGGACAGAATCTCTTTCTTAGATCACTGGGACATTTTTCAGTAACTTATTGAACAATTTATTGTATTTGTGTAGAAGACTGATACAACTCCAGCTCTCTTGTGGTATTCATCATACCTAACCATGCCATATCCAGTTGGAAGGAAACCATTACTTTTATAATGCATTTTCATCAATACTTCAGGTATAGCTATGGCTTCAAGTCAGTAATGTATGAGATGGGTCTTGATACCAAGTTTACAGGCAATGAAAATGATCCTATTAAATTCAATTGACTTTGACCATATAAGGTCATTATGGGCCTGGAGTATTCGGTCACCTGTGAATGGAGAAGGGGAATATGTGTTTTTGGCCAATATTTACAGAGATAACTATAAGATGTGGCTGCAGTTTTTTTTTCACTAGCAATGTTTGCATAACTCAATTATTTTCTTGATGGCATATTTACATATATGTAAGTCATCCTGCAATACAGACAGTGATAGGTATAGTATATTAGGAAATGTGTACAAAATTGCGTTTCAGTTATTTAATATTTGAGTATTGTCCATCAGACTTGGTAATAACATATAAAAATGTAAGCTTATGATACAAAAGTTCAACTGAGTAGTATGTTTTGGAGGAAGTGATAGATGGAGTAGTGACATCAATGGTAGAGGTGTTACCTGCATAATTTTTAATGAAAAGTGTATATATAAACATATTTATGTACAGCTAGCTTAGGATGGGGGTTAGACAGGGATGAACCATTCAGGCCCCAATAAACCCACCTAACTCATAGGAGGCTGTTATTATATAGCTGTATTTTCCTAAGTGCCATGGCACTTTTTCACTGATCAGCAAAGCACCAGTTAAATGCATCTATAATGTACAAAGCACAGCTAATATGTGGAGGAATCATTTATCCACATGGGAGACACAAGCTTACACTGAAAGAAAAAAGACTATCTCCTAGCCTTTTCAGACTGTTCTGCACTAGTGTTATGCATTGGTATCCCAGTAATATGCATACTGACCACAGAAGCGGTGTGCTGATAGATACAGGATTATCTGTATTAGAATTGCAGATTATATATATATATATACAAAGTTAATACTGATGCCAAAACTGCAGAAAATTAATAAAATATGTTGAATATACAATTTGAACAGATCAATACCTATTAATGATTACTTTGAAGAGATCAGAGAAAAAATAAAGTAATGAAAACATTTTTCACATAGTAGAAGGAAGGGAATCTAGTCTTGTGAGTGTTGCCCCAAGAAACTTAGACTCATAAAGTAAGATGTTTCTGTATAATAGAAGAAAGGAATAAACTGATGAGATAGAAGAAAATGTGAGTATGTTAAAGGAATGTAAAGTGCACGACAAAACTCCTGAAAGAATCTTTCAAAAATAACAGACTGCTTGGAAAGCAAAATCAGTATAATTTAACATTCATTAACCAGGAAAGGCCGACTTAGAACAAAGCCAATTTTCAGCAGAGGCCAGGGAAGAAAGGCTCCAGATGCATGTCTTTGTAATGTGGGAGGAAACCCATACAAACACAGGGAGAACATGCAGATTCTACAAAGAAGGTACCCCAGCCAAGAATCAAACCGCAGAACCTCTTGCTGTGAGGCAACAATGCTACTGCTGCACCACTGCATCATCCATGATATTTTGTTGTCAGTGATAACAGTTTCAACTTTCTTGAAATTGACAGTTGATTTGACATGCTGACTGGCAGTAATTTCAAATCTTAAAAAAAAAAATATTTACCACTTTTGGGGTAGTTGAGACTGTGAGAACAGATGCCCATCCTATTTTAATTACAATCAGTTCAAAATATGTTGTGGGAGATAAGAGACTGCACAATGAGCGAGTGAAATGTTTCATGCAGACTTTAAGCAAAACCAGAAGGACTTCAAAAGGCAGATAAATTTATTAGAAATGATGATCAGACTACATTCTGAGATGTTACTGATGTCCACTCAACTTGGTGTTGCAGATAGACCAGACACTCTTTGCTTCCTATATAATTTCAAAAACAAGACATCCGACATAACCAGGCTAACAGAAAGAACTGCTGAAGAAATAACAATTAAAGGCATGAGAGACAAGATGTGAAAATATTGTAATGCAAGATTAAAAGCTAAGGCATACTATATTCATGAAAATCACATATACCCGACTCTTTATTTAGCGTTGAACCATACCAAATAATTATTAAGCAAAATGGCTAAAGAATACAGTAATAAATAAAAACAAACTAGTGTCTGACTGCAATAATAAATGAAAAATAGCCTCTGATCAGGCACCATTCTTTCGTGAATATTTGTCATAACACTGCTGATAGTGAAAGAAATAATGATGGGGTCTCAAGTTCTGTGAATGAAATAAGTGTCAGGGCCAAAATGATACACAGGAGACAAATGTACATGCCTGAAAATGTCCTCAGAAGCTATAAAAAGAGCATGCCATTTAAATGTTTGAATCTAGTCATCTGTCACCTAGTACAGATTTCTAATAAAATGTTCATTTCTCACTTTACAGGTCACATGAAAGTTTTGAACAAACAATGCAAGTTATTTAAATATAAAAATACCTGCACAGGTGTATGTGCTATTTGTCACTGTTATGTGCATGCATGTGTGGTGAGTTGCATTATGTGATGAGTTGGCATCCCATTCAGGATTAATTCCATTCCCTTACTGAGTGAAAATATATGCAGCAGCTCTGAAACAGCCCTGACTTGCATTAAGTGGGTAAGCAGAGGATGAATGAATGAGTGAATGCATAATGAATGAATGAATGACTGAATGAATGAATGAATGTCTTCACAAGTTCAGATTCTTCACAGGGATGACAGATTATGGACTTTTGCCAACAAAGTGTATCCAGTAATGAGAGTGTATATAAGTTTCTGAATTGATAAATTATGGTTAGAGAAATCATAGTAAAGTTTTGATAGTGATTACCATACAGATGTTCAGTTGTTGTATAGTAACCATTTAGATTAGCTAGTTTACAGACTCCTATGAGAGACAGAAGAATGAGCTGCACAGTGCAGCTGTTCTGTTATAAAACTGAATGAATTCCAGTATATGTCTGAGTCCTCCCTAACAGCAGTTGATATTGTACAATAAAGAATTTGTCTGGATATATTATGGTAGACTTATCCTTTTGCCTAATAGACATGGCATTCTCAGTAAGTCTAAACTCAAACGAATAGCAGGGAAAGTCATACACCAGTCTTTGTTTATAAATTGGATTTCTCCAGAGAAAGGATCTGATGGCCATGCATCCATTAGCAGAGGAGCAACACAGTAAGACTTGATAGAGGTCTGAAAGATGAATCTTTTGTCACAATGAAATGGTAGCCCATGAATGGCCTGGTGCACAAGTAATAGATGGCCGCTGGACCAGCATTGATAAATTGCAAAAAGTAGGAATTCTTGCATTATACATGGACAGAAGTATGTTTCTCCTCCCAAGTTCTCCTTGTGTGGTGCTGATAACCTTTACAAGAGCCCTAGCTTTGTCTGACTGTAAAGATTTTGTAAGCATCAGACAACAGCTGATTTCAGGATAGCTTATAAATAACATGTTTCTGTATACTTAAAAGTTTCTGTTGAAGTGGTTTTTGTCAATTTTTTTTTAATCTTTCATGAACTAACTTTTTTGTAAGCATGAAAAAAGCTGCACCTATCAGTAGAATACCTGCAGTGAGTACATCATGCAATTTTGAAATATTTACTGTTTGTATTTGTAGGCCTGCAGTTATAAACATAATATAATTAACCACCATGAAAAACTTCTCCAAAGCTAACATTGGGCTCCTAAAATCAGAGGTGGCTAACTTCACGGCACCCATGCAAATGGAGAATAGTTGCATGACCACCATATCATACACCAATGCACTGTACAAACACTTAAACAAATGCATGGATCTCGCCATACCCAATAGAACTAAGACACTCTCCTCAAAAAAAAAAAAAAAAGGAAGCCAATCTGGTGGTCCCCTGCCATAAACAAACCCTACAACAGAAGGAGGAAACTGAAGCGGAATAAGGTGAAGTCCCAAGACTGGAAAAATTCCCTTATCAGCCTCAGCAAAAGGTTGAGATCCCTCATCAAATCCTCTAAAGCTAGCTATGAAAACAGAATTGCAGCAGATAGTAAAGACAACCACAAGACCTTCTATAGTTATGTAAAGAATCTTCATGGCAGATTTGCTCTGAGCTACTGCACAATGGTATCTTCTATACCGAGCCAAAAGATATTTAAAATATACTGGCGAACAGATTCAGTGCTAACTTTACCCCTCTCGCCACCCCCAAAGGACCAATCACAATACCAGTAGATTGCCAGGCACCCAGTATTACTGCTGCACAAGTTAAAACAGCACTGTCCAAGGCCAAGAATACAGCTTCTATGGGACCTGACATTATCCCTGACTGTGTTCTACATGAACTACAGAGTGAACTGGCACCTCACCTGTGTGCCCAGTTCAATCACAGCCTCACCTCAGGCTTTGTCCCTACAGAATGGCGCACAGCTACAGTCATCCCTCTCTACAAAGGAGGAGCGACTATCGCCCCATTAGCCTGACGAGTCTGATATGTAAAGCTATGGAAAGCATCATCATGGACTTAATAGATAAGGATATAGGGAATCTCCAAACTCTGGATCCTACACATTTTGGTTTTGTGAAGGGTAGATCATGCCTGCTCAACTTGGTTGACTTCTTTGAGTCAGTCACCAGAGCTGTGGATGAAGGTGAGGTGGTTCATACAGTCTACCTTGATCTAGCCAAGGCCTTTGATACCATTCCACACTCAGGAATCATAAAAAACTTACTAAGCTATGCATCAACCCCTATATCACTAGGTGGGTTGCAAACTGGCTCACAGATAGAACCCACAGTGTGAAAGTAGCTGACTCCAAGTCAGACTGCCGACCAGTCACAAGTGGAGTCCCACAGGGTTCGGTCCTGGGTCCTCTGCTGTTTGGTATCTACTTCTCTGAAGTCCAGGCCATCATGAAGGGACTCTGGCTCACAAAGTCTGCAGATGATTGTGAGATGGGAGCTATTATTAACTCCCCAAGTGATGCTGACATCCTACAGAAAGGCCTCAATGAGACCAACAACTGGTGTCAGAACCATGGCTCTAAGCTCAATGCCAAAAAATGTGTCTTCATCCTCTTTGGGAAAAACCCAGTTCCCTTGAATTACCACATTGATGGTAGTCCACTGAACACAGAAGACGTTATAAGAGATCTGGGAACACAGGTTGACAGCAACCTCTCTTTTGACCATCACGTTGCCACTGTGGTCAGAAGGTCCTATGTGGCACATCTCATTACTAAGGGTTTTGCATCCAGGAAGAAAGAGGTCATTGTCTCCCTCTACTCTTCCCTCATTAGGCCAATCATCAAGTACAATGCCCCATTTGGCATGTACCTCACTAGACACCTGCAACAACTGGAGAGGCCACAAAAGTACTTCACAGAGAGGATCCTAGGCCTTAAACACTTGTCCTACATGGACAGACTCAAAAAACTCCAATTATTCTCTGTCTCATATCACCTACTTAGAGGTGATCTCTGCTTGACTTACAAAGCCATGTCTGACCAGCTCTGTTAGAAATGCTACATCTAAAAAAATCCCAATCCCTCCATACCATACACTCCAGATACCTCAACCTCATTACCACAATCAACAGAACATGCTGGAGGGACAGGTTCATAACACAGAGATTGCCCATGCTATGGAATAGACGTCCCATACATGTCAAACAGAGCACCTCACTGGCCCTCTTCAAGAGAAATCTTGATGAGTGGATGGGAAATAGAAAATTCACCCCGGGGATCACTCCAGTGACCCTACTCTACAGATGCACTAGGAACTAAGGTTGGGTGGCAAGATGCCAGGGTAATCCTATGGGCTAGGCTTGTAAAGGCTCCAGGGCAATTAGCCTAGTACACACCTATGAACCTATGAACTCCAGTTTATTGTGTCACCTCCACAGACAGAATGGATATACCAGCAAGGAGCATTTTACTGCAGTACAAAACAAAGTAGTTTCCCTTTTCTGAGACTCTGTGACATTACAGCAAGACTCAGAGTTTCGAGAGTTTCACAGTACTAGACCATAAGTACATATTAACATGTCAGTGTTTGGTAGTGACACTGAGATGGTGTTAATAATTAGTGATTTAGATAAATGAAAGAGCTGCATTTAGAAAAAGCTCATTAGTAGCTCACTAGCATGCCTCTGAACTAAACACTGCACAGCTGAAAGAAGCTCCCCGGGATTCAATAAACTCCATGCAGGAATAGTGCTATTCCTGCATGGAGTGAACCGTGTCCATTTACCCTTAGCTTTAACAGCAGCGCACCTTGCATATTCATAAAGGTGCACTGCTGCTAAGGCTAAATGGACATGGACACTACTGAGTGCAGGGGGTATGTTTAAGTAGTGCACGCACATCTAACATGCCCCCTGCAATCAGAAAGTGCCATATGGCACTTTTTTAAAAGTAGTTCAGTGTCTAAGGACACTGAAATCAAATAAAATCAGTAAAACAGTGTCCACAGACACTGAAATAGGTAGGGAGCAAGAAATAAATGCAGTGGGTGTGTGACAGGTTCTGTCACACACACCCTGCATTGTTATAGTGCCATGCGGTACTTTGTAAATGCTTTCAGTGTCCGCAGACACAGAAAGCAGGAAGTCCCAATAGGAAACAATGCAGGGAGTGTGTGACAGGTACTGTCACACACCCCCTGCATTGTCAAAGTGCCATATGGCACTCTGCAAGTGCTTTCAGTGTCCATGGACACTGAAAGCACCCATCCAAATAGGAAGCAATGCAGGGGGTGTGTGACAGGTACTGTCACCCCCCTCTGCATTGTCAAAGTGCCGTACAGCATACTCCTCAACTGTACAGGTTTTTGAAGAATGCCCAGATGCCTGCTTCACATACCTCTCAACCTCCTAGAGCAAGAAAGCTGTACAAAGCCATAAATAATGTGGGGACCAAGGCCCAAAAATAGGGACACTTTTTAAATATTGCACTTACAAACATAGAAAGTTGATAGAATAAAAGGTTTGCATTTGCACAGATTTCCTGAAGAGTATGAAGTCTGAAACCCAAATGTCTGTCATTGTCAAAGTGCCATACGGCCACACCCCTCAACTGTACAAGTTTCCACAGAATGCCTAGATGCCTGCCTCACATACCTCTCAACTTCCTAGAGCAAGAAAGTTGTACAAAGCCATAACTATTGGGGGGACCAAGGCCCAAAAATAGGGACACTTTTTAAATATTGCACTTACAAACATGGAAAGTTGATAGAATAAAGGGTTTGCATTAACACAGATTTCCTGAAGTATATGAAGTCTGAAACCCAAATGTCTGTCAGTATGTTCCATTGAATTTCTAGAAAACCACAGTCACACTTCGTAAGTTTGTAAGAGCAATAATTAAAATATGTCCCTTACTGTGACTGACAAGGAGTACATACATGTAAATAAAGTGGGTTGATTATTTTTTTTTTCATTCTCCAGTATGTTTAAGCATAGTTGAGTGGGTGTGTGAGTTATGGCACTCTGCTCAGCATTGCTTAAACATCCCATAGTAGATAAATAAAAATATACAGCTAAACTGCTTGTGCTGAAATAGTGTGGTGGTTAGAGTCCTGGCTTTGTATACAGGCATTCATGGTTTGAGTACCAAGAGAGGCATGAGAAAGCAGTGTTAAAATTATTATTTTTATTTTAAATTATGTAGTAACTGATATTTGTCAACCAGGGTAGTGTAGCTGGTCTATAATGGAAGTGTGAGTGCATATAACATGTTTAATCACCCATGTATACACGTGTCCCATACAGTATAGTCACACCCCATGGTAATTTAATGAAAGCACATAGAGGGACGTCATGTAAAGTAAATCATATACACTTACTAATATGTCAATAATGATTAAAAGTAAATTTTCTGATATTCCCTAAAAATGAAAAGTGAGCAGTGGTTAGCAATGCTCAGCTATGCCTAGCTGGTTTAAGCATTGTTTAGATGTAAATGCTAAGCAGCAGTCAGCTCAGCTAAGCGGATTTGCTCACTGTTAAGCAATGCTCAGCAATTACCCGTTTAAGCACGGTTCAACTCAGCTTAGCAGATTTGCACACTGCTTAGCTGAGTTTAGCATTTTCAAAATGGTCCAATGACAGCAAAGGGCAGGAATATAGCCTTATTTAAATGGTGCAGGCAGGAATACAGCCAGAATCTGTTGTAGCTTTCTCTGAGTAGGATACTCAGCTCTGCATTTTGCCCTCATGTACAGTGAAATTAATCAATCTGCCCACACATTAGTCTACAAATGTCTGTTGCCAACACCCCTCCTTGTGAGGTGTGAGGCTGGAAATTCCAAATTCTACACATTATTCACAGCTGTTGCTGCAGAAGACATGTAGAGCTATGGTCCTTTTCTACACCTATCCTGCACATCTCTAGCTGCTTTTCCTAATGTTCTACCACCTGCTTGCCCCTATTTCACCACTTTCCTATCACCCTTTTTTCTTTTCTTTAATTAAAATTAGCACAGGTGTAAGCAGTGCTAAGTGAAGCTGAGAGGGCTTAACCGTGTCTTAACATCGCTTAGCTCTGCACAAAGCAGTGCAAACCTTACAACTGCCTTAATCACTCTATCTCCATCAGCTCTTGTTCTGCCCAGCACCAAAATAATCAGCCCTGTGGGTCTCAAACCCAGGATGCAGGCACTACCATCATATCAACATACCACTACACCATCTGAATTCTAGGAGCCTGTAATGCTTTTACAAATATATATCATGTATTCTGGTCATTTAATATTAATAAAAAAAGTCATCACTTCCAACTCTTGAACCCAGGACCCTGTGTACTACAATTATAGCAATGTACCTTTACACCATCTGAGCTGAATGAATTTGTAATGTTTTTAAACAAATATCATTAACCACAGTCATTTAACATAAGGAAAAAATGTAACAGTAATACTCATATACATATATATGTGTGTATATATATATATATATATATATATATATATATATATATATATATATATATATATATATATACACACACACACACACACACACACACATATATATATATATATATATATATATATATATATATATATTGAACTGTTTGTAAGTTTCTTGGAGGCCATTTTTTGCTTGGGCTAAAGGGAAGTCTCTCTGTTGATCAATGGCAGTGAAAAACATTGAGCAGCCTGCCTGCCCCTGTGGAAGTGGTTACTGACTTGAAACTATAGTTTTATTGGCCATTTTGGGTCAATTCCAAAACTCCTTCATCTTCCTCTCTTAAAACCTGGTTGCCTCGAGGTTTTGGCATCTTTTCAGGCTTGTTGGCGGTTGGTGAAGCACCCACCAAGAGGAGAAAACACTGAGAGAAGAAAGGAGCCACTTTTGAGATTTTAAGTATTTTTTCCTCTGTTTATTTGCTAAGTTTTTCAGTTCCTCATCTGATGAGTTATACAATTTTAAATCATCGACAAAGAGAAGATGAGAAGTCATTAGACTTTGTTGTTTTCTAGAAGCCAAATTATAGCCATGACCTAAGCTGTTAAGTAAACAGCTTAATGGATTAATGGCAAGGCAAAATAGCAATGGTGACAGGGAGTCACCCTGGAATATCTCCCTTTGGATTTTTATCCCTGGGATAATAATCTGCCCTTTATCATGGCTTAATTGCAAAGTGGTCTGCCACTGTTTCATGGTTACTGTAATATAATCAAACAGTGTAGAATGTATCTTATACATTTTTAAGCACTCTTTTATCCATGAATGTGGGATACTATCAAATGCTTTTTATAGTCAATCCATGCCATACTTAGATTCTTCCCTTTCTTACAGTTCTCCACTATAACTTTATTTAACAACAAATGATCCTTTGCATATAAATAGTACTTACTCGTGGCTAGATCCTCGTGTAAAGAAGTTAATACTTTAAGCCAAAAGTTAGGTACAGCATCTGGGCCTGGGGTTTTCCAATTAGAGGCTTTTCTCAACTTTGTTTCAATCTCTCTGGCTATTTCATCCCATTTCATATCCAGTACCTTTAAACTTCTTATTCTTTCTTTTACTTTTTCTATCCATTTAGCATCTTTGTATGTTCCACAGGATCTTCATAGATACTTCTCCAAAATGTATCTACTTCCTCTTTTTTCGGTGGTCTATCAATTCCTTTTACCTTATATCCCAATTCTCTATAAAACTTTTTTGGGTCATCAGTAAATTGCTTATTTTGTGCTTTTCCCATAAATTTATCTTCGTATCTTCTGAGTCTTTCCGCCTGTTTTGAAATTTTTAGTTTGTCATCTCCAATAGTGCATAATAGATCCTGGTCCACTCTAATACTGTGCATTGCTTTTATCACACCTATCTTTCTTAATATTTTTGTTGATCTGTTCCCTCTGCTATAGTCTTCTAACAATGACACTTCTTGTCTTAGCTGCTTTATAGCTTTCTCTATTCGATATTTCCACGATGATATTCGCTTTCACCCCCTCTTTTCCCTCACTACCCTATGCTCCTGTGGTAGAACTTTATCAGTTATTAATTTAGCAGCACAGTAATATATTCTGTTTACTTCTGTTATATCTCATGGATCTCTATGGACAGTCCTAATTACTGTGTTCATTTGTTTTATCAAGCTTCTGACTTTTGGGGTTTTATTAACCTTCTGCAGTCTATTTCTCTCATTGATCTTGATATATCTGTCTTTGTCTACTAAATCAAGCAACCCTTCTCTTAACTCCTTTTCTTACATACTGAGGGAACATCTCTTGTTTTCCATTTCCTGCGGGGATTCTATAGAAAGTTCTATAACATCTTCTTGTGGCACATTCTCTTCAATTTCATCCTGTGTCATCAGTTGTTTTGTCATATGGGAACTCACTGGCATATCACTCCTCAACATTAACTGCATCAGAGTTTCCACAGTTTCCTGTTCCTTTCCTTCCTGTATAGCTTCAATTGAACTTTTATACTGGTTTCCTGTGGAAGGCTCCAAAATATCTTGATATGGCACCTGACCTGTTGCTTCCTGTTCCACTGATTTCCCCTTAATTTGGGTATCCATTGCTCTGTCATGTTGTGGTGCTTTCTGCATTTGATTTTCTACACTGAATCCTTCTCTTTGCAGTTGTTCCATTACCTCAATTTCTATTTCTTTGACTTCTCCATTACTAATCTCTTTTTCTACTTTTCCTCTTAGTCTTCTTTTTTTTGTATTGTAAAGTTTTCCATATCTGGATTCCTTTACCTATATTTTTCTTTAAACATCTTTGGTGCTGCTCTTTTTATATTACTTAGTTTTGCTTTCTCCTTTGCATAAATATTACACCATATTAAATCTCTTTTCCTTTTCCCGTCCATATTTCTTCTTCACGTGTCTCCTGATCTTCTTGCTTTTCCTTATTCTGAGGACTCACTCCATCATGCTGTGATGTAGTCTGTTTTAGATTTTCTACATTAAATCCTTCACTTTGCAGGCACTCCATAACATCAACTTCTATTTCTTTAACTTCTACTTTACTAATTGTCTTTTCTACATTAAATCTTTGTGCTTTTAGTCTTTTTGTTGTGAAATTTTCCGTATCTGGATGCCTTTGCCTATATTTTTCTTCAAATATCTTTGAAACTGCCTTCTGTATTTATTTATTTATTTATTCCGTATGTTAGTTAACGTGGCTTTCTCCTTTGTATAAATATTGCACCATATCAAATCTCTCTTTCTTTCCCATGTCCATATTTCTTTTTTATATTTTTCAAATATCTCTAGGTTTTGTTGTTTATATTTTCTCACTTCCTCAGAGGCTTCTTTTTCCAAAGAGATCAAAGTTTCTTGATTTATATACTGTTTTTCAAAAATCTGTTTTATTAATGAAAGCAAATTTTTTTTGAAGCTTGTGACAGTTTTTCCTGCGGAAGTATTTTTCTATTCTCTAATTTCTCTCTTAATTGTTTTGTATATCTTGTGTCTAGAAATTCTGGGCTTTTTACATAATAGCAACAATACATAATTTATTTCTTATCCTCAATAGTCCACTCTGTCATCTTTATGGCTCTTCTTTGGCCAATCAATTTTTGTCGTTTTTGTGGACTATACTTCCTTCTACAACAGGGGGGCCATCCTGAACTGTGTAGGTACTGCAGTGATCGTGTATAGTCTTGTACCTTCATCAGTTTTCATCACATATCATTACACCCTGTCATTGTGTGTGGTCTGTAGAGCAGTAAGTCAGCTCTTACAGTACATGCATATGCACTTGGTGACTCTGTATAGCTCACCCAAATAGCCTTGGTCTTGGCCACAATTACCATTCTGCTACTAGGCCCATCACACAGTAGGATTTGTCACCCTTTGTTGTGGACCTTACAGTAGCAGTGAAAGAGATGGATTGCGGCAGGCAGAACTACTGTAAGGTCTGCCCTGAAGTGCCTAAAGGACTCACAGCTGTGCCAGACTATACCAGGAGTGTGTGTGTGTGTGTGTGTGTGTGTGTGTGTGTGTGTGTGTGTGTGTGTGTGTGTGTGTGTGTGTGTGTGTCTGTGTGTCTGTGTGTATCAGCAAACATAATACTGCAGGGTATTAATTTACATCTGTTGTCTTCCCCTCAAAGGCGAACACAGGGGTTGGTGTCACTCCCCCTAACAACCTGATGTCAGTGTCTTAGCAGACCAGATTCCCATGATGATGGTGGTCATAGTGAGGCACAGGTGGGGTTGTTGGTACCTGAATCTATGCCATTGTTTGGTATCTCACTTTCACCCACCATGTCCCCACATGCAGTCAATATGCCAACACATACCCAGTCCCGAGCAGCCACGGATAATGAACAGGTTAAGGGGGGGGGTGGCATGGAACAGTCTAGTGTGTTGCGTATGGCAAGTGTGAGTGTAGTCACCAGCCATAGGCAGAGAGCAGGTGAGGTAACACACAGGCAGATGGACAGGGATGCTCGACAAAAGACTGTTGCCCATCAAGCCCCTGTCGCAAGTGCAGGTGTCATCAGACGCATGTTACAGTCCATCAAGGATGCACAGGCATGTACTGACCACAACACCAGACAGATGCTCAGGGTCATGAATGCAGCACTCCCTGCCATGCGTGATGACTGCCACAGCATTTGTGATGCCATATGTCATTTTGCCAATGTTGTGGATAGACAGTGGACTGAGACATTGTCACTGCTCAACCGTGCAATGTCTGTGCTTGAGCATGTGGTGGGAGTAGGGCATCGGCCAGATGGACGTAGGTCAGCAGCATGATCAGCTGTGAGCCCATGTGCCCATGCATATTCACAGTCCCATAGTGGCATTACCAATAGCACTACCAAAGGGAGGGTGCTGTCCACACCACCCCGGAGCAGGCCATAAGCACCTTGTCCTGGCAAGTCCATCAAGGACATGGATCCAGCAGACAGCAGTCACCATCAGAGAGGAGTAGTACTACATCTGTCCTTGGACCTGGTAGTGCCAGTGATACTCCTGGAAGAACCAGTTACTGCACCCCTGCTGGGAGACGGTGAACCGTACATCCTGCCATGTACAGTCCATGGCTGCCCAACATAGCCCTGTGTCGGGCATCCACATTGCTTGATGGTGTGCAGACAAACACTCACACATCCCTATCACAGGCCACTCACCATCAGATATGCACAGCTCCTCTGCACGGCCCAGTTGAACATCACCCCTCCAGACACACACAAACACATAATGTCTGCCATATGGCCCAGGTTAGGCCTCTTGCAAACCAATACCACACCCTGTGCATGTGATGATACTTGTGCCACAACCCTGTTATCCATACCATCGATGCACGGGCATGCTGATATGGGTCTGATGCACAGGGCGACTATAGTACAGTGTAACAATGTCATGCTGTGTAAGGTGCTGTCTGCTGGCAGTAGTTATGGGTACACATCAAGGTGTATGACCTTGTTAGCCATGATGCACTATTGCTGTTAGTACTGCTGACTGACTGTAGTGTCACGTGCTGTAATCTGGTTCTGTTCTTGGAGTCTTTATGTCTGCAGGCTGTGGGTCTGCTGACAGTAGCACTGATGAGTAATGCAGAGTGGAAAACACAGTGACCTTTTCATAGCCAAGGTACAGCTGTATATGTACATGTTTACCAGGTGTGTTTACATGCAACAGTGTGTGAGGGGCAATTGTTGCAGACAGTGTGACATTGCATATATACCCTTGACACAGCCACCTAGCATCCATACATGTCATCTGTGTGTTCTGTAGGACCGCAGGCTCACACATACAGAGGAGGTTACTTGAGTATTGGCACAAGGACCCTCACAAACTTAGCCATTACTTTAGCTGCAACAGATTCAGCTTTCAGTACTGTTACCCCTGCTATTTCTGTCACATTCACTCGACATCATGCTTGATGAGGGTATGCCTGGTTCTGTATATGACAGGTTTGGGATATGTATTCCTGACACGTATCAGCCTGTGTTAGTCTAACCTGACAATCTCCAGCATGTGTGTCTGCTATCTCATATGCATGCCTGGCCTCTTGTGCTGGTAGTGCACACAGAGTCATAGTCCTGTACACGGGCAGTTGATGAAGGACTAAAAACAGCCCCTACCTGCACAGTCTTATGAACAATAGCACTAGATACATAACACAGATAGCACAGTGGTACTGTAGTGTGGCAGTGTCTGCCACTACTATTGAAGTGGGTGACAATTGCAGGGGCTGTTAGGATTGCCAATGGTGGGTTCAGAGGCCCTTAACATGTTAGTGCCATCTGACACACACACATGCACACCACTTCATGGGGACATGCATTGAGACACACATGCACATGGAGGTGACACTTATCAGAGTAGATGACCTACCCATCTATTAATGTACAATACACAGTGATACAACCATTGCACCACAGTAGCTTGGTGTTAGAAACTGTGTAACTGTGCTTGTATGGTGGATGACATCTGTATGGGCTGACACTAGGTTGGCAATGGGGGAGTTCACAGGTTGGAAGAGGAAAACAAAATGGTACAGTCATCATATACACACACTGAAGATAGCCACAGAGGTTGTGTATACAGAAACACATACACAGTTGGCAATAGACAGTTTAGTAACCCTATGTATCCACTTATATGTACTATAGTGTTACGTACACATTACATGCTCCACATAGAGTTTATTCCTGGGACATAACACACAACATCTTGCAACAGGTAATCTTGTGAATACCTTCATAGATGGTGGAATAACCCACCAGACATAGCAATTGGTCTTGTATACTGCTTCTACAAACCCACACAAATGACAGAGTGACAGACTTTGTATCAGCATGTTGTGTCAGTCAGGCACGATGTCTAATGCTGCCATGTGTGTCAGTACAGTAAATGACATATTTGTCAATGATATCACAGGAATGCTCATTGTCAGTGGACACAGACCACATATAGGTTGCAAACATGTGGATATCCCATGTACATCTCTACAGATGACTGGTATGGGCTGTATAGTGTTACATGGTGCATGTGAGGCGGATGCCATTAACAGGGTCTTTGTCATGGGTAGGGGATCAACAGTCCTTAAAATGATATAACCTACACATACAACAGTTACAGAAGACATGCTTCACACACTACTATAGTTGCCAGTATTGAGATTAAAACCCTACATATCTAAGTAATTCCACTGTAGCATTACTCAGTTATTGCACACACTACAGAGCTTAGAGGGCTAACAAGTGTCTACATGTACATCTAAGGTGAATGACATCAGCAGGCCTTGTAAAGTAGGGCAATGGGATGTGTACTGGGTTGTACATGCCTCAAAATGGTATAACCACATCCCCAGAGGATATGATTCTCACCCAAACACACACACACATACAGGGATGATCTGAGTCTCTCTCTCTCTTTCTCTCACGCACACACACACACACACACATACACACACAGTTTCCAGTATTGAGTTTAGAACTTCTACCTATCTATTTATGTATTCTACAGTACTACGCATTTATCACATGTGCCACAGAGCTTATAGGATTTAACACTGTTGCAAGATATGTCTAAGGGGATTACATCAAGAGCCCTTGTAAAGTATGGCAATGGGAAATGTACTGGTTGGGAAGGGCATCAAAATCCATTACCCTACAAACATACACACATATAAACACCTTCACATGCACACATTTGGCAGAATTGAGTATAGAACCCCATGCCTATCTAGTTATTTGTACTATACTGTTACTTAGTTATTACACGTGCCACAGAGCTTATAGGGCTGACTGCTGTCCAAAGGTACTTCTAAGGGCAATATCATCAGCAGGACTGCTAAAGTAGGACACTGGGAAGTGTTGTGGGTGGGAAAGTCCTCAAAATACTTTGTCCTACAAACATACACACTTACAAATGCTTGTACATACATTTATACACACACACACCCACATTTGCCAAACCTGAAAATAGAACCCCTGCTTATCTACTTATTTGTACTAGAGTGTTATTCAATTATCACATGTGCTACAGAGCTTACAGGGCTGACAAATGTGCAGAGGTACTTCTAAGGTGAATGACAGCAGGACTGCTAAATTAGGGCACTGGGTGGGAAAAGTCCTCACAATACTTCATCCTACAAACATACAGACTTACACACAGTTATACACACACTTAAAAAGCACACACACATTTGCCAGAACTGGGAATAGAACTCCTGACTATCTAGTTATTTGTATTATAGTGCTATGCAGTTATTGCATGTGCTACAGATGTTATAGGGCTGATAAGTGCCCAAAGGTGCTTCTAAGGTGAATGACATTGGCAAGACTGCTAAAGTTTAGCACTGGGATGTGTACTGGCTGGGAAAGTCCTCAAAATTCTTCAGCCTACAAACATACACACTTACCAGAACTGGGAATAGAACCCCTACCTATCTAGTTATCTGTGCTACAGTGTTAAGCAGTTATCTCATGCTACAGAGCTTATATGGCTGACAAGTGCACAGAGGTATTTCTAAGGTGACTGACATCAGCAGGACTGCTAAAGTAGGGAACTGGAAAGTGTTGTGGTTGGGAAAGTCCTCAAAATCCTAATAATCCCAAATAAATTTCCACTTGAGTATTGATAAATTAGTTTTTAGTTTAAAGGTTTTTGTAGACCTTTTTGGCTTACAGCATAGATTTATGTATTTGTATTTCTATTTATTTATAAATTTAATATTTAATATTCCAGTACCTTACATATTTTAACACTTTAATATTCAGTATATTTTAGTATTTTTTCAACATATTTTATATTGTAATTTTGACAATATTCATTTTTTACTGAGTACTAGCTGTTTTATGAATGATTTTTATGAATGCATTTACAAGCAGTTTTGAAACGTTCAAAGTAGCCCCTTAGGTGCGTTCTACAGTGCTTTGAATTGAAGCAATAATTGTTTTAATT
Source organism: Protopterus annectens (assembly GCF_019279795.1). Classification (NCBI taxonomy): domain Eukaryota; kingdom Metazoa; phylum Chordata; order Ceratodontiformes; family Protopteridae; genus Protopterus; species Protopterus annectens. The sequence continues at coordinate 1,681,660,216 of NC_056743.1, forward strand.
TGTTGCCAAGGTTTTTAATTTACAACAAAAAGTATTTAAATGCATTAATTAATGGTTTTATTGATTTTGATGAAGTCTCATACGTAGAGACGAAAGCGCGCTCAATCTATGCTTTGTGCTTTGTGCTGTTGGTGTCCGTTTGTTTATTAAAGCAATTATCAAGTAACGAAATATTCTTTGGAGCGTGGTTCATTTGGAGGATACACCTTTATTGTACCGACCAGCGGATTGTGTGTTTTTTTCCATCTATTAGTTTTTGAGGAGTTACCTGGTGTTTGAAGTCCTCAAAATACTTCAGCCTACAAACATACATACTTACACAAACACACACACACACTTGCTAGAATTGGGAATAGAACCCCTGCCTATCTAGTTATTTGTACTATACTGTTGCATAGTTATTGCACACTCACAGATCTTATAGGGCTGGGGTTGTGCAAAGGTACTTCTAAGGGGAATGACATCAGCAGGACTGCTAAAGTAGGGCACTGGGAAGTGTTGTGGGTGGGAAAGTCCTCAAAATATGTCATCCTATAAACACGCACACACACACACACACACACACACACACACACACACACACACACACACACACACACACACACACACACTCACACATTTGCGAGAACTGAGAATGGAACCGCTGCCTATCTAGTTATTTGTACTATACTTTACATAGTTATTGCATGCACCACAGAGTTTAAAGGGCTGGGGCTGTGCAAAGGTACTGCTAAGGGGAATGTCATCAGCAGGACTGCTACAGTGGGGCACTGGGAAGTGTACTGTGTGGGAATGGCCTAAAACTGTTTCACCTACAAACAAACACACACACACACACACACACACACACACACACACACACACACACACACACACACACACACACATCTGCCAGGACAGAGATTAGAACCCCTACATATCTATTTATTTGTGCTACAGCATTACACAGCCATCACATGCACTATAGAGCTTATAGGGTTGACAAGTGGCCAATGATACTTCTAGTGTGAATGACAGCAGCAGATCTTGTGAAGTAGGGCAATGTGAAGTATACTGAGTGGGAACAGTCTGCTAATATTTAAACCTACAGAGACACACACACACACACACAGAAGCAGGTGATGTGATATTATAACTCTCACCTCAGTACTATTACACAAAGGAGCTCACTTTCATGCTGGCACGTGCGACTGGTTACAAGTGGTATGCCACTGTCTGCAGCAGGACATCACTCTATGCCATTCAGGGTACCCGTGTGTGTAACTCACTCTGTGTGTGTACCCCTGTATCTCTCTTTCTATTACTGTCTGTCTCTCTCTTCCCCACATCTATGTGTGTGTATGCTTGACATATTGTTATCTGTTGCCCATATATATGCCTGTGTATCACATGCAACAGATGCAGATATATCACATACGGGCCACCTACAGCTAGCTGAGGGTAATCCTGTCTGATGGGTGTGTGTAGGGACAGTTAAGGTGTACATAGCTGCCTGTATGCAAAAGCATATATGCACAATACAGTTATATAGTCCAATATGGGTTCCAACATGGCCTGTGATTCTCTAAGTGTAGGAGCATGCCCAGTGTCACCTTCTATAATGAGAGTGGGACTCCATTCCAGAGATAGATGTACTCTGGTCCAGGGTTTTGTGTGCTACAGTCATACCTCTCAAAAGTAAACAAGACTTTCCTAGAGGTACTGGGTTTGTTTTAGCAGACATTTTCTGATATATCTGAAGTCTAACACTGCAATGTATTGTGTCATTACCTAGTGACAGACATCCTCAGATCATCACAGAGCTTTACCAGATGAATACAAGATGTATGATGCAAAGGCCAATATTATGAGCCTGACTATATACATTCTTGCCCAAAAAGGCCATTTGAGAGGTGTGGCTACAGCTGGTTATCTGATGAAGCTGTGTAAACAGTCCAGCAACTTAGTGATATACTGGCTGGGGATCTCCTGCTTGTGTGGTATTCTTCTTACCTGAAAAGTCATATCCTGGTGTGACCATACTTTTCAACTGTAGATTTTTTGGCAGATTATCAAGGTGTTTGTCTAGATGTTTTGTCCAGTCTACGTAAACTTGTGTTTTTATGGCAAGTTAGTTGCATATAATTGAAGATTTACAGTACAAACTAAGGATAGACATTAGTGTTTCAGACTTCATAACCTTCAGACAATTCCTGCTAATGCAAAACCCTTTATCCTACCAACTTTCTCAGTATGTAAGGGCAATATTTACAACACATGCTTATCATTGTGCCTTTGTCCCACTTTTATGTATGTCTTTGTCCAGATGTCTTGCTGTTAGAGGTTGGGAGGTATGGGTGTGGGTACAGAGGCATTCTACTGTGCAGAAATGTCCATTATATGTGTAGTATATTCTACATACCACTGTGACTTCCAGGTATGTTAGTGGCACAGCAGTAATGTGTTTGTAATAATGGTGAATGAGTAATGTGGTGAACCACTGTCAGACAGTTGTGTATACATTGATAGGTTGTTATGTCATTAGTAGGGTATTGGCCCTGAAGCCCTTATAACCCACTCAGATGACAGTGTAGCCCATGTTACAACATGTCAGCACACAGAGCCCCTGTCCAGTGGGACACAGGTGGAATCACAGGACAGTATTTTGTGTTTCCTGTGCAGTTACACAGGGAGCACATCACTAGGGGTATTGAGGCACTTGGCTTGCTGTTGACAGGGAGTGTATTCCACAGATGGGAGAGTGTGTGGTACACATATCAGTCACACCAACAAGACGTACTGATATCACAGCCCAGGTTGATGCTGCGCCTACAGCTTGATGGAGTGGGCCTTGAGTTCCAGATGTGCAGCAGTCCCATCAAGGCAGGGTTTGGATTGCTTTGTATGCCAGACAGGGGTCACCTCAGCAGAGTCTGTATGGAATGGGGTAGAGGGACAGTGCTATTAGCCTATTTGTGTAGGGTAGGTGTTTGGGGTGTGGGGTAAGGTCCTAGTGTTTGCAAGACCCTGGTGTTTGAAGTCTACATGGTCTATGGTGTGTAGGTTTGTGAAGTTCTCATGCGATTTTGCCTCTGAGGTGTCTATTGTTTGGGTTTTGTTTTGTTGCGGACCTCCACTTACATGGGTGCATGTTGTGCATTTGCAGGTGATGTTTACTGGCTCCTTACACTGCATGGCACCTATGTTACTGCACAATATGTTCTGGTGTGCACATTCTCCATTTGTCTGGCCAGTGGTTCCCCTTATGTGTGTCTCTTTGTCCTGTAGTCCAATCACAAGCTTTGGCCACAGTGGCTATAGTTATGTATTTGTAATTCTGATGTTGGCAGGGTACATGCTGTTACATCGCTCAAAGGGTTGTGGACTTCACACTTCTGAGTGTACCTATTTAGCAGGTTGTCCATCACTGCACCACTCCATTTGCTGTGGTCCTTAAACAGTTTGTGTTGCTATATGTTATTATGAGGCTACATGTGGGCCTAGCTGTCATACCATCACAGAGTGACATCTGCACAGGCCCAAATATGACAGTCAGACAAAAGCCCACACATGGAGACAAGCTATTAATAGTGTTCTGCCAAACATAGACAGTTGGGAGACTGGTTTCGTAATTGCTTGTTTGCTCTTATGGGTTTGACGTCTGCTTCCCCACTGTCTGCCATTGCTGTTTTGACATGACCCTTTCTTGTTTTGTAAATAGTTGACAGGTAAATGCAATGTTAGGACAAGCAGAACAGATATAAAAGGCATATGTGTGCTCCTTCTGTGACAACCTGTGACATTCCAGGGGTATGGCTGTTGGCCAGTGACATGTTGGCAGTGCTGACACAGAGAGGTGTCAGCCTTTTATACATTGGCAGTACACTGACCTTCAGGTATCTGCTGTCCTACTAGGCACCATACCTCTCAACTTCTGAGAGCCAGACATCTAGAAAAAGCCATAAGTGATTGGGGGCCAAAGGCCTAAATCTAGGGACCTTTTTTAAGTATTGGCCTTACAAACCTAGAAATGTGATTCAGTAACATGTTTTGCATTAGCATGCATGTTTCTGTAGGGTTTGAAGTCTGACACTAAAATCTGTCTATTTTCTGACCTTAGTATTGTGTGATTTGCCAATGAATTGCCAGACAACCACTATTTCATGTTATACAGACTACAACTATGATGCAAACCTCTGAACATTCTGCAATAGATCTGTACAGTTGAGAGGTATGGTAGGCACTGTGTAGGTTACTCCAACCTGTGTACTGTCCATATGTGTGGCCCCCTGTCCATGACCTGTACAGCTTTCCTGCATTAACAGATATTGACATCTGGACAGTGTATACAACTCCTACCGTAGGTGTAGCTGACATGCAGAATACTTGGCACTGCAGTTCTTGGAACATGGCCATGTCAAAGACAGCACTTTACCTAGATCACAACAACATAACAGCCAGGAGTAAGTGCTGACCACATTCTGACAGCATTAACCACACATATATATAGCTCATTGACCCTTGCATATTGTGGACATGCAACAAGGTATCATGTTGATTGGGACAGCCCTGGCAATTTGTGCTCTGCTATTTCCCTGCAAACATACATGTTATTTACATATATTTCTATGGGTATATGGGTGTGAGGGGTGGGCACACCTGTCAACTGTACACATTTGCACAAACTGTGCTGATATTTGCTTTACATTTTGGTTCCATTTAGCATAGTGTTATGCCCTGTCATGGAGACTAGAGGCATATCACTAAAGACCAGAGGTCAGATTGTAATAGCATACATTTGAGTTTAAGACGTCTTACCCTTCAGAGCCTTGGTGAAACTGCAAAACTTGCTGTGCTATCATTGTGTATGTCTGTAGGGGGTATTTCATCATTGTCACTATTTGTGGGCATTTGCCAGACATTTCTTTATAGTTTTCTACAGCTGACTTTCTCAGTGAGGCTGAGGGGTGATTATAGGACCCCCACACTAACATCCATGCCTGTGACCTATGACACCCAGTTAGTTGGCCCCCACATATAATGCAGTGGGATTTGTCAACTTGGGTACTACTGCATAGTGTGGGGAAGCCACCAGTATTGGGCAAACATTTCCTGGTGTCCCACATGGCTGTCAGTTGTCTGCTGCTATCCCAGTAGGCCACCCCATTCCCTTGCATGCATGCTGCAATACCATAGATATGCTACCAGGACATACTAATCCATTCATTTATTGTTGAGAAGACTGACTTACCTTGTACCTGCAGCAGTTGTGAGGACGGTGCTTGAGGGCTGCCTATGTTGCATGCATGCAGTACACTGCCTATACATGGTAAGGTACAGGTAGTGTGATGTGTGTGGCATCCATTTTACTGTGTATTTAAGTTGGAGAGAGATGTCAGTCCCTGGGTCCCTACAGTGTCAGTGTATGTGCTATGTGTTGCCTCTTTGCCAAGGTCAGGGCATACTGGGCATGCCTCCGTCTGCCTACAGGAGCTGGCTCAGGGGGTTCCTCCTCCAAGTCCCTCTGTGCCTGTGTGGACCTTGGCAATGGTGGGGGCTGTCTGGCCCTTCCCTGTGCTCTTCCTACTGCAGGTGTTTCCACAGGATCATATTGTGTAGCATGGCACATACTATGAATATGTATGCACATGTGGCTGCAGAGTACTGCAGGGCTCCACCAGATATGTCAAGGCAGGGGAACCATGACTTGAGCATCCCAAACCCACTCTCTATAATGATCCTGGTTTGTGCATGTGCCTCATTATGGCATTCTTGTGTGGGCATGTGTGCATTTCTGATGGGAGTCATCATCCACGGCTCCAATGCATAACCAACATCCCCCTCCAGATGGCCATATGGGATGTCCCCTCTGGCAAATCCCTGGTACAGCTGTGAGGAATGCCAGATGTGGGAGCTGTGATAGCTTCCAGGGCTGCCAGCATACATGTTAATGATAATACCCTGGGCATTGCACATGACCTGGTAGTTGATGGAGTGAAAGCCCTTGTGGTTTAAGTAGACCCTACCCTGTTTACCGGGTGGTGATTTGATGTGGATGTTCATGCAGTCTATAGCACCCAGTACCTCTGGATAGTCTGCTGCATGGTGGAAGAGGTGTATATTGCTGGTCCTCTCCTCATGGGTGCTGGGAAGTAAATATGCTCACTGGCATGTGGTAGCATGGCATCCAGGAACTGGTGGAGTAACCTGGATGCAGATGCCTGTGATACCCCCATGATGTCCCCAGTAGGTCTTTGGAAAGTACCTGTAGCTAGTATTCTTAAGGCTACACATACCTTGGTATCCACTGGGATGGGTTCCCCTCTGTTGGCTCTGGGTCTGAGGTGAGGCTGCCACAGCTCGATGAGCTGCTGAAGTATGTCCCTGTCCACCCTGTAGTGCTCTACTATCTCCAGATCTGGTAGGTTACCCTAGGTCTGAACACTCTTCTCCTCCTCCTCAGTCTGGGGAGGTTGCCAGCATTATCCTCCTCACCGCCCTTTGCCTCTAGCACATACTGATGCATCAAAGTGACAGCAGCCCTAACATTTTGTTAGTTAAAATTCTCCCGAGTGTGTACACTAATGGTGCAGAGTTTGTGGGAAAAACCAGACTGGAAGTTGCTTGCATAGTTTATACTATTGTGCTGCAGATGCTGCCTGTATGATTGGCTGACTATGATACATTCTACCTGCCTGCTATATTATTTGTACTTGATTCCTTTTATTCTGCTATTTCCCATTTTTTTGTTTGTTTTTCCTTCCCATTTCTGCCCCTTTTAAGCCCTGTTGTACACGCTGCAAACCCACTGCTCAAATGTAAAAAGTTTTGCTATTTCTGGCTTTTTCTTTTGCATGTTTAATACCCAAAGCTGTTTAACTAAGGTAAACACTTTTAAGCAGAAATGGCCCTCCCCTGGATACAAACACACTCCCCATTTCATGTAATAAGTAAACACAGCCTCAGACACACCCACTTGCTTAGCTGTACTTAACTAAGCTCAAATGGAAGCCGTGGATCCCCAATGTGCTTACACCAAGCATGACACACCCCCTTTTCATGTCAGCTGCTTCTCTGGCTTCCACCACTGTCTTATAGTGCCTACACAGTTGGGTGCAGCCAAAGAATGGTCTCCCATTTTGTGATTCAGTAAATTATGCTCATTTGCATACCCCACTGCCTTAATCCCTTGTTACACCACTAGACCAGTCCCTTTCTGCTTAGCAACCAGTGTTACCTGTTATTGTTTTGGTTCTGCATGCTATGCACTATAATGGTAAAATGCAGATTTCACTTAAAATTGTCTTTTCACATTTTTTTTTTTTATTTATTTTCGGCATTATCTTGTTTGCACGCTACTGCGCTATACTTAAACAATTGAAATCGGCAAAAAAATGTTTGATTTTCATATTTTTGCAACTCTTTTCCATGCCAATGCCCATATTTTTGGCCAATGGCATGCCTAATGATTATAATACATGCTTTACTATGAGCTGTCATGCCCCCATTTTGATTTTTGCAGAAATGAACACAGTCAGTAATCGAATACATTTCTGCAACGGACACTGTTCTGGCATGGATGCCTGCCTGCTTACTGAATCACTAATTCACCTCATTTGCATGGTAGTCACCGACAAATGAGGTATTTAGCATTATTCAGTGGTATCCATGCCAGAATAGTGCTGGCAGGCTCATGCATGCCCCCAGCCTTGTTTACTGAATTGCTCGGCGGCCATATTCCATGCAGGAGCTGCTGCATTATTCTTGCACTGAAAAAAAAGCTTTATTGAATCCCAGGGACTGTGTTTGTATTCTCCCTAATAATCCATGCAAGACTGCTGTACAGGCATCTTTTAAGGTACTCACACATACACACACACACACACACACACACACACACACACACACACACACACACACACACACACACGCGCGCTCCCTTGCATACTTTCACTCACACATGCACAGACTCATAGCTTCAGAATATTTGCCTGCTGTGCTGCTAACATTTTTATTCCTTCACTCCTCAAATTATAGTAAATACTTTAACTCACTTTCCCATGAGCAAAAGCTATGGAGAAGCACACTCACAGCTAATGTGCATTTGCCACATCCCCAGACTGCTGCATTTCCATGTGGATTTCTCTAACACAATCCTTGCCACGACAAAAACAGGAGCTTGGGGACCATATACTAGTTTGCATTTAAACCTCCCCATTTGTCTAGGTTTGGATGGGACTTCCAATTTGGCACATTTGCTCAGGTGCAAATAGAAATGTCTGCAAAATTCTTTGCAGTATTAGCGTATACTGTTTTTCACAATTGTAATAGAATATCTTTCAGACCATAATGTAATTGTTCTAACCAATCTGCCTAATAAGTGCTTTAAATTATGGCTGTACACAATTTGCTTAACTTGTGATGATCAATGTAATCTAAATGCAACACGTTTTACAGATGTAGCCATCAGAGGGCTAGTCCCACCATAGGTCATACCTCCATTTAATGTTCTTCCCCAGATACAGACACACTCATCCCTTGTAGAGGAATGATATCTACTTAAAATCTCCAACTCATAACATAGCACTTAAAATTAACAAGCTTTAATTGGTAAAATGTGTGCTCCAGTTATTATGTACTAAGGGGAAAGATGAGACCAGCTTAATAACTTTGCAACAATGTATATGAGTCATGCTGATGTGATTTAACCTGTATTCCACAGACACACATTGGTAAATAAACATTGATGGGTGCCTTGATACTATCGCCTTAGAGAGAGAATGCCATCTGGTTTAGTGTTCATATAATTTTATTTCCAGTTATTTTTTTCAGTTATTTTTTTTTTTCTAGTTGGAATGAAAGGACATGTATACAAACACACAAAGAAATGGTTGATTTTTCCACATGAAATATGTATTTGTTTAATCATCCGCGGTGGTGCAGCGGTAGCGTTGTTGCCTCACAGCAAGAGGTTCTCCCGTTTGATTCTCGGCTGGAGTGCGGGAGTGCCTTCTGTATGGAGTCTGCATGTCCTACCTGCGGTTGGGTGGGCATTCAAAAGACATGCATAAATGGGCGTGCCTTCGTTGAAGGTTGAACGTCGAGCTGGCACCTCGGTGTTCATGAAAATCTACTGCCAATCATTAGTGGACCGGAGTTCAGTTGTAGCATCCCCTAACTGGGAAAAGCCGAAAGACAACAACAACTTATCCATTAAATTCAGAAAACCACATAGTAGAAGAAAGCATAGAAAAAAGCAATGGATGAAACAAACTGTGCAGATAGAATGGCCTGTGGGGATTTATGACAGCTGTTCAGGATGGCTTGCTGGAGCCTGGAGTGAGCAAATAACAGAGGTCAACAATATCCGATATTAGGCAAAACACCTAGACAAATATTTCATCCTCCTAACCAGAGCTGTAGCATAAATGGATAAAGCCTTAACTATGGGCCAGGTGATCTAGGTTCAGTTATTGGCTCTTGTGTCTGAAATAATGGCAGAGAGGGATTGGTGTGCCTGTCCAGGAGGAATGGCATTCATCTCAGTGCTCCCTGAGGGGAGATGTGACCCACAGGGAAGAGTAGCTTTCTGATGGTTACATGACGAGCATAGGTAATAGGGGAGGAACAAACTGAGGGTGGGTTATAATATAATATAATATAATATAATATAATATAATATAATATAATATAATATAATATAATATAATATAATATAAACACCCCCTACACCCACAGAAGCAGATAGTGGCAAGATCTCCCAGGACACCCTTACGTTCCATGATGGCCCCAGTCTGGGGTCAGTGTTGGTTTGGTGATATGCAAAGGTGCTGGCATACCTAGTGATGGATCTGGACACAAGGGAAAGGACCAAAAAGTATTAGGCAAGGAGAGGGGAATAAAAAATAAACACAAATATAGTACTCTCCATATTTACAAAGAAACGAGGAGTTAATGCATTCCTGTACTGCCTACTGCTGCTTTAAGAAGTCCATTGCACTGTATATTACATTGTATCTGTTAGTTGTAGGTCTGTTGAAGGTAGTTTCCATGGTCTTTTTACATGTAGGCTCCAAACCAGGTTTTTTGCTGCATCCTTGTGGTAGAAGTGTGCTGACCTAACCTGTCTGCGTTGGGAATTGCTGGTGGAAGGCTTATTGTATGCTTTCCTGATCTGTAGTTAGTTTAAAACTTGTTTCTATTTGCTTGTATTTAAGCCTTGCATTTGCAAAGTGCTGATCTTCATGCAGCAGCAGCAGTTAGGAGTGCCCTGTATAGACACAAAAACCTAGAAGCTCAGTTTTCCCTAAACAGCTGTCAGTGAACCCCCCCCCCCCAAGCTTTTCTGCTGTTCTAGGAGCAACTCAGTTGCACACTGAGCAGCGTTGCTTTATTGCTCAACCTTAACCTGCACAAAGTACAGGTTCCTTTCGTAGTCTCAAGCTACCAGCACAGTTCTCTCAAATTAACCCATTCCCTTCCCTAATAAAACACAGTAAGAACCTGCTGTCATGAACGGGCAGTTTTGCATCATCTCTCTGGCCAGCCTGATGGACATGGGCATTCTGAGGCTAAGTAGCAATTGTCTCATGCATACTGACAACCACTTACTCCTGAAACCAACAAATACTTTATGTGAGTGAAGTACTTGCTCTATGAAATTTGAGGCAAGACTCTCACATAAGGATAAATCGAATGTCAAACAGGCTGTCAGCACACACACACTTGCCACAATAAATAAGGACCTGACACATAAACCAATATATGCAGAGATACTCTTGCCAAAAGATCAGAGGTCTTCCAAATGTAAACCACTTATGCACACAACAATGCAAAAACAACCACAATATATAATAATACACACACCAGTGTCTTAACAAATAAGCTCATAAGGCATAACACTTAATGCACTTAATTTACTGGCCATAGGTGACTCCATTGTGAGACACACGGATGTTCCCCTCGCCAGGCTGGATAAGGAGCAGGTTATGGCTAGCTGCCTGTCAGATGCCAAATCACTCAACCACAAGTGCCAGTATGACTCTGTCATAGTCCATGTCGGGGTTAATGACTTGAGATGTACCTCACTGGACGATATGAAGAGAGACAAGATTGAGCTCTCAGATTATGTGTCACAAGTAGATATAAACCTAGTACTAAGCAGCATTTTACATTCTTCAAGGATGATGCCACAATACAAACAAAAAATTATTGGCTTTAACAATTGCCTTAGCTTCTAGTGTCAGTCCAAGGGGTTCCAGTATCTATCAGCCTGGGAAGACATGGTCAACAGGCCACACTGCTTTGCCAGTGATGGTCTGTTCCTGACTCCTCTAGGCTTTTGGATATTAGCAAAGTCATTAGCCAATCCTACTGTGCCTTTTTTAGGCAGTGTCAAAATAACAAAACTCCCATTATAACAAAATCATCTAGCGATAAAGTCTAGATATTCTTACAAAATGCTAACAGTCTAAACAGGAAATTGCACACCCTGGAAGCACTCCTCACTTTGGAAAATGCTGACATCTGTTCAGTCACTGAGACATGGTCCAAAGGCATGGACATCACCCTGGCTGTGCAGGGCTACAATGGCTTCCATACATTCAGACCAGAAATTGAACATGAAAGAACTAAAGAAGGAGGTGTAGCCATCTTTATTAAGGATGGGAACACCTTGAGACTGGTCTCTTGAGCTAATCCATGTCCAATTAACTATAGGCAAAACCCCATACCACATCAAGGCTAGCTACAGGTCCCCCACCATAAACAGGAAAAGTGTACCGCATACCTGGACTTACTGGAGTCAATTGCCATACAGCCCAACACCTTACTCATGCATGATTTTAATTATCCTACTATCAACTAAGAAACATACATGACCACAAATATGCTGGCTCAAAGGTTCTTGGATATTGTCAATGCAAATGCTCTTGTACAGCTAGTCAGCATACCCACAAGAGGCTCAAATGTCCTGGACTTAGTACTCACTAACATGGGAGAATATTGCACCTCCCATGTGATTTCTTCCCTAATAAGATCACACTATAAACCAGTCTCTTGATGTAATTATAAAGACAGATACCCCATCAAGCTCAAAAACGCTTATGAATTTTTCAAAGGCAAATTACCTCCTACTAAGCAATGGTATAAGAAGTTTTAAAGCCCCCTCAAACATAGATAACATGGACTCCTATGCACAGGTGTACAACAATTCCCTGTATAACCACTTAAACAGTTGTATAGAATCAGCTGTACCTAACCAGATTAAAACCAGGTCTTGCCAAAAAAAGCAAGCCACCCTAGTGGACTCCTAGTATGAACAGGCTATACAACAAGAGAAAGAAGCTAATGTCCAAGAACAAAAAGGAACTGGCTCAGGAGAGGAAGAAATCCCTCTCTATCCTAAACAAACAAACTAGAGATGTTGTCAAGTCCTCCAAATCTAATTATGAAGCAAAAATAGCCTTTCTAGCTAAGGGTAAAACTAATACATTATTTAATTATGTCCAGAATCTAAAATGGAATACCCAGCTATGCAATGAACTGATTGAGGATGGCACCACCAATACTCAACCAGACGTAATAGCTCACCTGGTAACTGACAGATTTGGAGCAAACTTCATCCCCTGTCCTCTCCAGTCATCCCCAAAGTATACATGAAAGCATTCCTCAGCCTATTATGTCAAGAGAGCAGGTCATCTCTGTGCTCTCCAAGGCCAAAAACACAGCATCAGTGGGACCAATAATCATTCCAGGTCACCTTTTAAACAAATTAAAACATGACCTAGCAGACCCACTTGGATCCCTGTTTAACCACAGCCTTGTGAATTGACTATTTACTGGCAGAAGAGAGGACAGCAACAGTAATCCTTGTGCATATAGGGGGACCATCAACTGACCCTGGAAATTATAAGCCCATAAGCTTGACAAGCCTCACCTGGAAGCCCATGGAAAAAATCATTATGGACCTTATTAACAAGGACATAGGTAATCTCCAAACTCTGGAATAACCCAGTTTGGATTAATTAAAAGTAGATCATGCCTGTTAATCCTCGCTGACTTCTTCAAGAAAGTCACAACGGCCCTGGATGAGGGAAAGATGGTGCATACCAACTACCTTGACTTAGCAAAGGCATTTTACACAATCCCCCACTCAGGTATTATAGAGAAACTCTCCCAGTTGGGAATTAACAGCTATGTCATTAGAAGGGTAGCCAATTGGCTCACTGAGCGGACACATACTGTGAAAGTTGGTGACGTCACCTCTAGTGAAACAATAGTCACCAGTGGTGTACTACAGGGTTCTGTGCTGGGCCTTTTAATGTTTGGAATTTATTTCTAAGATGTCAAGGCAAACTTGGACGGCCTGAGGCTAACCAAGTTTGCAGAAGATTGCAAATTGTAGAAAAGGTTAAGGCAGACAATGACTGGTGCCTAAGCCATGGATCAAAGGTAAATGCATAAAATGCATTATTATTCCCTATGGGAAAGCTGACATCCCTGATAATTACATTATAGACAGCAACCACCCCCCAATGGTATATTATCTGGGTACTCAGGTTGATAGCAATCTGAGCTTTGATCACCATGTATCCACAGTAGTAAGGAAATCCCTCAATGTGGTGCATCTTATAAGTAAAGACATTGCATATAGATCTAAGAATGTTATAATTCCATTATACTCAGCCCTCATCAGACCACTAACTGAGCACAATGCTCCCTTTTGCATGTATCTCTCCAGACACCTGCAACAGTTGGAGAGTCCAGAGAGGTTTCTTGCCAAGAAAATACAGGGTATATAAAATAAGTCCTATGTGGAAAGACTGAAAGCTTTGTGACTGTATTCTGTCTCCTACAGATTGCTGTGGTGTGACCTGTGCCTAGCTTATGGGGCAGTTTCTGACTCAACCCTGATGGAAATGCTACACATTAGTAAATCAAACTGCACAAGGGTCTCTCATTCCAGGGATCTTAACATAGCCTCTGACATTAACAGGTCATGCTGGAGAGATACATACATCTCCCCGAGACTGCCATTTCTCTGGAACAAGCTTCCAATTCACGTGAAACAGAGATCCTCCATGAAACTCTTCAAACATAACATGGATCGATAGATGAGCGACCAGAAATTCACTCCTGGGGTGGTACCCATGTCTCTCCAGGACAGAGGAAGTCAGTATTATCATAGACTCTTTCCTCTAAGACCTAATAACTGACAATTGGGGCAACTCAGGATAAATATTGCTAGGTTTGCAAGGGCTCTAGCGGCATTATCCTCATAACTTTCTATGAACCTATAAACATATGAATAGGTGGCGCAGGGAGAATCAAGGATGAACAGGCTGATGAAAAGTGACTATTAAGGAAATGGAGAAGGAAATTACTAGACTTCTAATCCATAAAACACAGAGTCCAGCCAAACTACTTTCCAAATGCAAAAAGGACTGGCAGAACTCCACAATGTTCTCTTAGTATCTCCAACATTGCCTGAAAGGTAAAGGATGGCAGTAGTTTAATTTACAAGACAGGTTCTAGCAGGACACTGGCTTGTTTATCCCTAGAGATGTTATAGATAAATTCCTGAGGTTGGAGAATGCAGCTCCTCAAAATAATTCTCGTGATGATGGTTACCATGGCTTTATGCAAAAACAGGCATAACATTCCAGTCTGATTTGGTTCTGAGGCTGGAACTGCATTGGTAATGGGGAAAGGAATACAGTACATCAGGCAGAAGCAAAGTGTAATACGTGGATAGCATATCTCTTCACTGCCCAGATTTTAGTAGACTACCCAGATTTCTGCTTCATATTCTTGGTCTGTTTTCCTTAAAATTTGTGTTTTTCAGGCAAATCATTGAGAAGTGAAGTCACTAAATAATGAAAGACATTTGAGGTTCAGACTTCATATCCTTTAGAAAAATGCATATTAATGCAAACATGTCATTCTAGCAAATTGCTAAGTTTGTAACAGCAATATTTAAAATCCATCCCTAATATTGGGCCTCTGTCCACCCATTATTTCTGGCTTTGTCTGGATTTCTTGTGCTAAGACATTGAGAGGTATCCTAGACAGAAGTCAGGTTGTCTGGAGATAATGCAGTAGCCAATGAAGTGTTGCATGATTTTTTGACTGATTTATTCCATCAGATGCAGTAGTCTTAGACATCACAATGGGGCTCTGGAATAAGATATATTTATTTACTAGTTAAAATAATATCAGTTTGTCCACAGATGTAAAAGTCACTCTTCATCTAGTTAGATGTTGCCCAGCTTGTTTGAAGGAGATATGTGTAGCTGAATTTCATCTTGCACATTTATATGGAGAGTTCAAGGAAAACTTATTGGGCATCAGGTGAGGAAAGAAGAAGAAAACATTTATGGGGTTTAGTCATCAATAGGTTAGATTCTGCAAGGAAACTGTGGTGAAGGACAACATTATTCAGGACTGCAGTCTGAAAGGGAGATGAATTCAATAAATATTGCAGCCATTCCCTCCTTGTTGCAGTTTAATAATGTGGTGACTCTGGAGTATCAGGTTAATTTCTGGTAGCCACACTTTAAAAACAGAATTAGACTGACAGCATGTGCAACTGCATTGCAAACAAGCTGTTGTGGGAATGGAGAAAGGACTGAGCTGAAAGAAACTCACCAAGACATTGACGTGTAGATGCCAGAAGCAAGAAAACAATGAAACAAATCTGTCTGAGTACTCGGTTTAGTGAACAGTGGGGGGGGGGCTATTGAAACTGAAAAGGCAGAATAGAAGAGTGAAAAGGTGAGATGGATTACAGCTAAAAGGGAAAAAATGCAAGGTTGAGCTGAAGGAACATCTGATTTTAGGGAACTGGAGCACATGGCAAGGCAAAATGGCATTGCAGGTCAATTGTGAGGCTTAGGAAGGACTGGAATATATAGAATGTTGTGGTGGTAAAATTAGAGGACAGACAGTGGATACAGAATGATGCAGACATTCAGTAGAATAAAAACATCTTTTAGCAGTATCTTTACATGTCTATGTTATGTCTGGTATTAAAATAGTAAGAATGATAATTTACCATGACAGTAAATCTATAACTCATAATATCATTGCTGATGGATTCATTATGTGACTGACTGAGAAGCCTGACAGAGGTAGATATTAGCCCTTGATGAGATTTTCTAGAAATCTTCTATTTTTTATGTCTACAATTGCAGTCTTGAGTCATCACCCTCAAGAGAACAGCCCATTTACAAAGAAGAGTAATCCATACATGTCCTTCTGCTCTGTTTTAGTCTCCAGAGAATAAAGCAAAAACATTACACTGGCATTGCCCATTGAGTAAACTAAAAAGCCAGGACAAAGGAAAGCCATAATCATCAATTCAAGGAAAGGTTAGAATGTAAACCATATTAACTCATAAAATCCATTTACATCCTAGATACTAAAATAAAACTGTCTACATACACAAAGTAGGAACTACCTGTGACACCCCTTCACTGGCCCAGTAATCAAGGAGCCTCAATCTTCACCACTGACAACAGTTAGGGGACATACACATTGGAAGGATTACAAGTATACACACAGTAAAGTACAATTTCCCTTAAGAGCACACAAAGATCACAGTCAGTCTGGGGATGGTTTCTCCCTATTTCTCCAGATCCCAAAAAAGGCTCCCCACTGGCACAGCTATAGGGTTGAAATCTCCACTGAGTGGTCAAGCCAAAACCTCTAGCACCCCCTCTCTGTCCAACCAGTGCTTCATGTCTCTGCCCAAGTAGCTGACACACACACAATATGAGATTTGATTTATATACAAACACACACACACTCACACACCTGGGAAGGGCTGGCACAGGTTTACTAGCTATGCCCCCTTCTGCCAGGCTATAAAGTAGTTATCACTGCCACCACTCTTATCAGCTACTCTAGGCAATTAAAGGATGTTCAATCTTACAGTTTAATGTTGCTAATAATCCAAATGGTAATGTTGACCAAGACTTGCAAGGCTATTTAGGAGTGGCCTTTACAGTGTCACCAGATACATATGCAAATACTCTAAGAGCTTAAATATGTCTCACAAATATCAGCCACAAAGATAGGTTTAAATATCTTCTTCTTCTTTCGGCTTTTCCCGGTCAGGAGTCGCCACAGCGGATCACCGTCCGCTCATGATTGGCAGTGGAGTTTTACAGTGTCAAGTTGCCAGCCTGGCACCCAACCTTCCACAAAGGGCACACACATGCATGCACTCACACCTAGGGCCAATTTAGTGTGTCCAATCCACCTATAGCATGTATTTGGGATGTGGGAGGAAACCGGAGCACCCGGAGGAAACCCACATGACCACAGGGAGGACATGCAGACTCCGCACAAAAGGCACCCCAGCCGAGGATCAAACCGGAGAACTTCTTGCTGTGAGGTGGCAACACTAACCGCTGCACCACCATGGTCACCCAAAGATAGGTTTAAATATACTTAATAATAAATAATAAAGGAACAAGACAATACTCAGTCAATCCAACACAGTTACTTCAGAGTTCAAAATCACAAGAAATATTTTAAAACAACATTGCAGGCCAGTCTCAAATAAATACAGAAAACATCTAAACTAATCTTTACTATTTTCATATCTATATCTAAAAGAGATACTATGCCCTAAATCTTACTTACAGACAGGAAAGTGGAGTTTGGATGTCATCACTTTTTCTCACCTGACTTCATTTCCCAAGATAAACAAAAACTATCAGAATTTAACATCTCTGTGTGAGGAATACATATCTCTCATACCTGTGGAGCTGCTAGGAAGACATAAAGCAATAAAACACTTTTTACATTTTAAACCTAGTAATTCTCTCCAAGACAATACAAAAATGTCTAACACTAGTTATTGTGTCTGCTACTGAACTGAAACTGAGAGCTAACATATTTTGATTATGGGCCATCTATAACATAACGTAACCTCAAGTATTCTTAAGTTTTGCAGGTTAATCTTTTATGTTCCAGCAGGGTACACTGTGGATACATTTTAGCTCAGTACATAACATACAGTTCTGTATAAACCATATCAATATTCAGAAGAAACATATAATTGTTTACAAAGTTCCAGATAGCTGGGCTGGCAGCATTATATCCACCCCCCAGAAACCCAAGCTAGTTCTTCAATTGACCCTTGAATAACATTGCTTGTGAGGGTTGGGCCTATCTGGGAATACCTTACCCCATTCCCTGTCTTGAAAGCCCATCTAGTTTGGCATTGCTAACCCCACTGTGCTGCTGCACTGTCATATCATATGCTTGCAACCCTAGGCTCCACCTTAGTAATGTGACATTTTGCTGGCTGGCTTAATGTAGCCATGTTAAGGGAATGTGGTCTGTAACCACAGTAAATTTCCTTCCATACAAATAAGGTTGAAGGTTCTGCAGTGCACACACTATGGCTAGGCATTCCTTTTCTACAGCTGTATAGCCTTCCTCCCTAGGTTGGAGCCTATAACTGAGATATACCAATGGGTGCTCTTCTCCCTCTGATGAAACCTGGCTAAGTACAGCCCCTACCCCATGGTTTGAAGTATCCACCTGCACAACAAAATTGTTGCTGTAATCTAGACTGGCTAACACAGTGGGTCCTCCCAAAGCACTTTTAAGCTTCTGGAATGCCTGCTTACATGATGGGGTCCACACTACCTTATCTGACTTGTTTTTCCTTGTCAGGTGTGTGACAGGAGCAGCTATGGTACTATAATTGATGACAAACTTTCTCTAGTACCCTGCTGTCCCTAAGAATGCCCTCACCTGCTTTTTGGTAACAGGGTCAGGCCATGCCTGAATGGCTTCCACTTTGGTAGGTTCTGGTCTGATCTTCCACTCCCTACTCCATGTCCCAGATAGGAGACCTCTGCCATACCCATCTGCACTTACCGGGCTTAATGGTCAACCCTGCCCTCTGCAGTCTGCCCAGCACCTCCCTGACATGCTGAAGGTGGTCTTGCCAGGAATGGCTGTAGATGGCCATATCATCTAGGTAAACAAGGGCAAAATCTCCTACTCCTACTAGGATATGATCTACCAGCCTCTGGAAAGTCGCTGGGGCACTTTTCATCCCAAAGGGCATCTTCGTGAACTCATACAAACCAAAAAAAATCACAAAGGCTGACCTGTCTCTAGCACTGTGAGTCAAAGGCACTTGCCAGTAACCCTTGGTAAGATCAATAGTGGTAAGATACTTAGCCCCATCCAGCTTCTCTAGGGCTTCATCTGTCCTAGGCATGGGGTAAGCATCTGACTCTGTGTGACTATTTAAATTCCTGTAGTCCACACAGAACCTGGTGCTGCCATCTTTATTTGATACCAGCACAACTGGGGAGGCTCAGGGACTGCTGAACTCCTGAATTACCCCTAGTTCCAACATTTCCTGTATCTCCTCCCTCAGAGTCTGTTTGACTTTCACAGGCACTCTATAAAGGGCCTTCTTAATAGGCCTTTGAGGTCCTGTATCTACATGATGCTGCACCAGGTGGGTGCACCCTGGTTTCCCAGTGAACATGCCCTGAAACTCCTGTAACACTGCTCTGATTTCTCGAACCTGGGTAAGGGATAGCTGCTGGGACATTGCTACCCCTTCCACTGAGGTGTCAGTCCGAGCTTTGCTGAGAACAGTCACTACATCACCCTCAGAATCTTCCTGCCATCCACTGCAAATACTCAACACAAGGGCCTCCTTATCATGGTAAGGTTTCATCATGTTAAATGGTACACTTTGTGCCCCTTTCTCCTGTCTAGCAGTTTACCATGTAGTTAACATCACTGACCTTCCTTACCACCTTGTAGGGTCCCTCCTAAGCTGCCTGCAGCTTTTTGTGTCTGACAGGAATAAGAACCATTACCAGCTGCACTACAGCATACTCTCTAGATCCATCATTTCTGTCATACCAGACCTGTTTCTGCTGTTGGGCTTCTGCCAGGCTTTCCTGGGCCAAGACCATGAGTTCCCTGAGCCTTGTCCTGATGTTTAGGACATATGCCACAACAGACTCCTTGTGAGATTCACACTCACCCTTCCACTAATTTAGAATCAAATCTAGAGATCCCTGTGATGGCCGTGCTCTGACCCAGCAATCAAGGAGCCTCAATTCTCACTACTAACACCAGGGAGGTTGTCTCTGAGAAGAGGAAAGGATAACTAATACACACAGTAAAGTACAATTTCTCTTAAGTGCACACAGAGATCATAATCAGTCAGGAGCTGGTTGCTCCTTTCCTCACCAGGTCCCAAATAAGACTCCCCACTGACAAAGCTATAGGGTCCAGGTCTCAACCTAACTGGGCAAGTTAAAACCTCCAGTACCCTTTCTATCCAACCAGTGCTTCGTGTCTCTGCCCTTGTAGCTGATACACACACACACACACACACACACACACACACACACACACACACACACACACACACACACACACAAACACTTTGAGAAGATGTTATACAACCACACAGACTTTCCTTGGAAAAGGCTGGCACAGGTACTCCAGCTGTGCCCTTATTACCCAGACCATAAGGTATTAATTCCTGCCACCACCCATTAATTATCAGCTACTAAAAGGCCCTTAAAAGGGTGTCCAATTATTACTGTGCAATATTATAATCCAATGGTAGTATGACTAATCAGTATCAAGGCTTATTGGAAGGGCTTATTACAATAAACTCTATAAATATATAATGTGCTCTAAAGCATACTTTATCTCTACATAAACCAGCCATAGGTAGAAGGTTTTAAACATATTTAATAATAAATAATTAAAACACAAGACAAAACTACTACACCACAGAGCTATCTAAGAGTTCAGAGATCACACAAAAACTTAAAATAATGCAGTAGTACAGGTCTGACTTCAAAGAAAAATACCTAATTAATCTTTACTAGCTTTAACTATTCCTACAAGAACTCACAGTGCTAAAACATATATGTGAGCATAAGGCAAAGTGCTGAGTTAGATGTCCAAAGTCAAAATGCTTTAAGTCTCTCACTGAACAATAGTTTTTAAACACTAACCAACAGCTCTGCTGAGGCCCTCCCAAATTACATCATTTTGACACTTAGGTTATCTCAGTATTCATATTGCATCATCTTGACACCTGGTCTGAATTCTCAGGCCATAAACTACATTATTTAGCAATCTAACACCTGCTCAGAAACTTACAACAATAAGAAACATTTCACATGTATACTCTAGCAGAAACCAGAGCAGTAAAGCACCATCCACATGTAAATTCTGGTCATAAACTTTAGCCTTAAAACAATGGGCATGAAACCTTCATCTAGACAAACTGGAACTGACTTGTAAATCATTAAAGAGATTCATAAGATCTTTTCAACTTTAAAAGACACATTTGAAATACTTGGCTTGGTTTTCCTTATAGCAGATGGCAATGGTGCAACAATCTTGAAGTTCACATTTTACAGTGTTTTCTTACATTTAAAAACACAAGCCTGTATTTTACATTTATTTATACAATTGATATAATTGTGCATCAAATTCTGCTTGACTAGGCTGGCAGCCTTCACCCATCTCTCCCCAATCATCACAGTCCCCTCACCCTATGCCCACACAGCAATTCAAAGGGGGAAATACCTGTGGATTCCTGATGTACCTCTTTGTAAGCAAATAGCAGATGGGGCAAATATTTGTCCAACTCCCTCTTAAACTGGTCTGCAAATGCCCATAGCATGGTCTTGAGTGTAGAGTTTAACCTCGCAACAAGACCATTAGTCTGGGGATGGAAGGGAGTGGTCTTTAGATGTTTTACCCCACAGTGCTTCCACAGACAAGTCAGCAGATCTAACATGAAATTGACACCTCTGTCACTCAGTATTTCTTTTGGGAAACCTGCACTGCTGAAAACCTCTAACAAAGCATTTGCCACTTTTACTGCCTCAATGCAGGACAGAGCCACCACCTCAGGGTATCTGGTAGTATAATCTACTACCACTACGATATACTTTTTCCCTGTGGAACTTGGGGTACACAGAGACCCCACAATATCCATAGCTACCCTCTGAAATGGCTCCTCAATCACAGGGAAAGGCATCAAAGGAAATTTCACCTCATCTTCTGCCTTTCCTACCTTTTGGCACTGTTCACATGTCCTGCAGCACCCTGTTACATCTCTGGAAATCCCAGGCCAATAAAAGTTCTGCATAATATGTCCTTTGTACATATTATGCCCATGTGTCCTGCAAAGGGAACATCATGGGCTATGGCTAGAAGTGCCAGATGGTAGGGTCTGGTCACTACCAACTGCTGTATTCTCTCACCCTCTAGCCCTCCCACAAGGGTCCATTCTCTATACAGTAACGTTTTGTCCCAGTATACAGATTCCCCCTTCCCTTGAGAATCAGGTGCCTCACTAGCTACCTATCTCAGGCCTTGTAATGTAGGGTCTGAGAGCTGAGCCTGTCTCAACTCTCTCTTAGTAACTCTTTCCAGCTACTCTTCTACAGGAAGTGTGGTATTGTCTGGCAGCAGGGCCTTACTGTCAGCCTGCATACTACTACTCACCTCTGCCCTTGCATTGACTCTGTCCAAGGGAACATCAATACCTACAAGTAGCTGTGGCTCACCTTCAGTCTCACTTCTACAAGCTCCCTCCCTGAAGTTGCCACCTCACCATTCCTGGCTGCAAGTGTGCGGTCTGTCTGAGTCTCACCCAGCCTACTAGACCCACATGCTTGTGTCCAAGCCTGACTATATGCAACTGCATGCACACAGCATACAGCATTATCAAAATAATTCTCTATCAGAACATCTGCAGGGATATCTTCAAACACACCTACTTGCTGGCTTCCTTTTCCATCCTCCCAGTCAAGGTGAACCTTGACCAAAGGTATTTGGAATGGGGTCCCTTCTAAAGCTACGACTGGAGTAGATTGCTCAAGCATGTAGTGGTCCTCTGTAACCATTGCAGGCTTCACAATGGTTAGGTTAGAGGCTGTGTCTCTCTTAGTGGCCTCTTTCCCAATCACTAAGATAGGATAGAACCTCTTGTGGTAGTTTGGTACCCTTGTTGTCTCAAGACAACTTACTGCTGGCATTTTGTCATTCCCACTTACTGGCTCTCCCACCCTTTGTTCCCCACCTTGCCTCCATGGGCATCTATATGCTACATGGCCCCAGTAGTTGCATTTAAAACATTTAACCCTTGCTCCTGGACATGTACCTGGACTAGTGGCTTTCCCTGCTACTGGTGGACTCTGTTGGGGCAGTCTTGGTTGCCCACCATGGGTTCCCTTAGACCCATGAGCAGCACTGGGTGTCCCTTTCCTATGCAGTGATGCCCTGTTTGCTATGTATAGGGCTCCCTTCTTCCACAACTCATCTGCAGTATTGCATTGTCTATCAGCTAACCAGATTCTCATGTCCTTAAGCAAAATGTTAAGAGCTTGTTCCCTCACTAATAGGTCTGCCAGCCCTTCAAAAGTGGTGACCTGACATCCACTCACCCACCTATGAGAATTAGTGCTTAGTTCAGCAACATATTCACATACACTTTCATCTGCCTTGTGTCTATACTCACAAAAATTTTCCTATAAGCTTCAGGTGTTAACTTAAAGCAGTCTAAAAGACATTTTTTTTACAATATTATAATTTAAGCAATCGGTATCAGACAATTTAGAAATAGCAGTTAGAGCTTTACCATGGAGTAAGGGGGTCAGTTGTATATCTCCAAGGCCAGCCTGGCTGTCCTCCTGATTGCTATTCTGTGATGCAGCTGTGACTAAAGCTGCAATCATGTCTGCTTTAGTCAGGCTGGCATGCACCATTCCTTTAGCCTTGCACATTTCAGCCAACTTGCTGCTTGTCAGCTTGCCATATTCCACTGCTGACATGCTTGCCTGCTCTCCCTGACCAACTAAGCTAATAAATAAATAAATAAATAAATAAAACAATTGTGATGTGAAACTCTGAATGTTCACTGTGTGGTTGACTGAGAATACAAACACCTTCAGTGACCACTGTACACAGGCCACAGGAATTCAATATTCACACCACTACAAGCTAATTAATATGTGATGTGGCTATCCCACCAATTAATATGTGATGTGGATATGCCAATACTGTCCACCAGTTAAAATGTGATGTCCCTGCACTTGCCCAGTAATCAAGGAGCTTCAATCCTCACAACTGGCAACAGCCAGGGGGTGTACACATTGGAAGGATGAGAAGTACGCACACAGTACAGTACAATTTCTCTTAAAAGCACACAGAGACCTCAGTCAATCTGGGACTGGTTTCTCCCTATTTCTCCAACTCCCCAATAAGACTCCTCACTGGCACAGATATAGGGTTGAGATCTCAGCTGAGTGGTCAAGCCAAAATCTCCAGCATCCTCTCTGTCCAACCAGTGCTTCATGTCCCTGCCCAAGTAGCTGACACACACACACTTTGAGATTTGATTTATATACAAACACACACACACACACACACACACACACACACACACACACACACACACACACACACACACACACCTGGGAAAAGCTGACACAGGTTTACTAGCTATGCCCCCTTCTGACAAGGCTATAAGATATTTATCACTGCTACCAACCACTCTTATCAGCTACTCTAGGCCCTCAATAAAGGGTGTGCAATCCTACTGCTTAATGCTACTAATAATCCAAATGGTAATGTTGACCAAGACTTGCAAGGCTACTTAGGAGTGGCCTGTACAGTGTCGCCAGATACATATGCAAGTACTCTAAGAGCTTAAATATGTCTCACAAATAGCCACAAAGAAAGGTTTAAATATATTTAATAATAAATAATAAAGAAACAAGACAATACTCAGTCAAGGTTTAAATATATTTAATAATAAATAATAAAGAAACAAGACAATACTCAGTCAATCTAGCACAGTTTCTTCAGAGTTCATAATCACAAGAAATATTTTAAAACAACATTGCAGGACAGTCTCAAACAAATACAGAAAACATTTATACTAATATTTACTATATTCCTATCTATATCTAAAAGAGATAATATGCCACAAATCTTACTTACAGATAGGCAAGTGCAGATGGTGATAATGATGAGTGGATATTTCCAGGTCACAGACAAAATACAAAATGCACAGTCTCTCTCTGAGAAAGTTCTTAAATCAATATCAAATATTACTGCTGGGTTAGCTTGGATGACATAACCTTTTGTCACCTGACTTAAGTTCCCAGGCTAAACAGAAACTAACATCTTTGTGTGAGAAACACATATCTCACAGAACTGTGCAGCTGCTAGGAAGTCATGAAGCAATAAAACACTTTTTACATTTTAAACCGAGTAATTACTTCTCTCCAAGACAGTATAAAAACGTCTAGCTCTAGTCATTGTGTCTGCTACTGAACTGAAACTGAGAGATAACATATTTTGTTTATGGCCCAGCTATAAAGCAACTTAACCTCAACTATTCTTAAGTTTTGTAGCTTAATCTTCTATGTTACAGCAGGGTACACTATGGATACATCTTAGCTCAGTACATAACATACAGTTCTGTAAAAATCATATCAATATTCACAAATGACTTAAAGTTATTTACAAAATTCCAGATAGCTGGGCTGTCAGAGTGACACTGCCACTAATAAAAGAAAAGTTAAAGGTTTAAAAATATCCACTGATATGCAAATTGGTTAGAAGACCCAAAATGTACACATTATCAGGTGCTGAGCGTCGGAAGCCTATCACGCAGCATTGATCCCACTATTATACATTTACTGTTATTCTGTGTTATCACACAACTCTGTGTACATTTTATTTTATTTATTTTTCATTTGTTTACCGGGTTAGTCTGACTGGACACAAGGTGACTGTTTTCAGTGAAGGCCCGGGGAGAAAAGCTTCAAATACATAGTAAAAAATTATAAAAAAATAATAAAAGTAATAAAAAATTATATAAACATAGCCATTTTGTACAAAGAGCATAGAACATATAAAAGGAGTACAAATTTGAGTTTTACAATTGATTCAGCATATAGTGGTTAGAATATTGAGAAACAATTAAACACAATATTATACAACAAATATAGAATTGCTTGAACATAAATTCAAAAAGAAGATTCCATAGACAAACAGGGTTATGAACTAGAAATCATAACTATACAGGTTGCCTAAACACCTGGGTCACTGTACTATGCACTAAGTGAAACTACACA
This sequence comes from Protopterus annectens, assembly GCF_019279795.1. Classification (NCBI taxonomy): domain Eukaryota; kingdom Metazoa; phylum Chordata; order Ceratodontiformes; family Protopteridae; genus Protopterus; species Protopterus annectens. The sequence continues at coordinate 1,681,686,366 of NC_056743.1, forward strand.
GTACACCTGTGATATACGGATGTTGAAAGTCAGGAACAGGTGAAATTAGTCTGGTTCTGTACAGGAACATATCCAAGTTTTGAATAGGAGATATTTTAGCAGGGGTTTCAAAGTATGTTTACTATTTAGACATCTACATCATAATTATCTGATAAAACAGTATGCCTGCAAGACCTTCAAAGATGTGGGCTAGAAATATTTAAGTTAAGGAACAATTACATATTCCATCTACTGGCTCAATATTAATTCATACATTCATTGAAATGCTTCTTTGGAATTGAACTGCAAGATTATTTGCTTTGTTAGTAATGAACTGTACCTACCTGAAAATTCAAAATTATATTTTCCAAAATGATAATACAATAAATTATAAATAAATCAATTAATAGACTTGCAAGGCTATTTAGGAGTGGCCTGTACAATGTCACCAGATACATATGCAAATACTCTTAAGAGCTTAAATATGTCTCACAAATATCAGCCACAAAGATAGGTTTAAATATATTTAATAATAAATAACAAAGGAACAAGACAATACTCAGTCAATCCAACACAGTTACTTCAGAGTTCAAAATCACAAGAAATATTTTAAAACAACATTGCAGGACAGTCTCAAATAAATACAGAAAACATTTAAACTAATCTTTACTATATTCATATATATATCTAAAAGAGATACTATGCACTAAATCTTACTTACAGACAGGAAAGTGGAGTTTGGATGTCATCACTTTTTGTCACCTGACTTCATTTCCCAGGATAAACAGAAGCTATCAGAATTTAACATCTCTGTGTGAGGAATACATATCTCTCTTACCTGTGAAGCTGCTAGGAAGCCATAAAGCAATAAAACACTTTTTTACATTTTAAACCTAGTAATTCTCTCCAAGACAATACAAAAACTTCTAACACTAGTTATTGTGTCTGCTACTGAACTGAAACTGAGAGATAACATCTTTTGATTATGGGCCATCTATAACGTAACTTAACCTCAAGTATTCTTAAGTTTTGCAGGTTAATCTTTTATGTTCCAGTAGGGTACACTGTGGATACATTTTAGCTCAGTACATAACATACAGTTATGGTAATACAATAATTTATCTACAACTATGTTACTGTCAATGTAAATTTATATTTATTTATCATTTGTTTACCAGTAAATTCAAACTTGGAAAGAACCAATTTTCAGCAGAGGTCCAGGGAGAAATGCTCCAGATGCATGATTTTGTAATGTGGAAGGAAATCGGAACACCCAGAGGAAACCAACATGAATGCAGGGAGAACACACAGCTTCTGTACAGAAGGCACTCCAGCCAAGAATCAAACTGCAGAACTTCTCCAGCCAACATTTGAACTGGAGAAGCTCTTGCTGTCAGGTGACAATGCAAACTGCTGCACCTCTGTTCCGTCCTATATGTAAATCGTTCTACATTCTGTTGTATGTTTATTTGTATTGTCTTGCCTCTCTGGCCCAGGTCATGACCGAAAAGGTTCGTGGATGAAATCACCTACTCTGTTGACAAATATTAAATAAATAAATCATTATTATTATTATTGATCATTATTAATAAAAAAATACGAGCACTCATAAAATCATCCAAGGCCAACTTTGAGAGAAAAATTGCAATAGATTCAAAAGACAATCATAAGGCCTTCTTCAGCTATGTTAGAAACCTGGGTGGAAACTCCCAGATATGTGCAGAATTAGTCCAAAATGATACAAAAATCACTGAACCCATAAACATTGCCAACATACTGGCAGACAGGTTCAGTGCAAACTTCACCCCCCTCTCCCCCCTCAAAAGGAGAGATAACTATCCCAGCGGAGTGTAGCCTCCCAGACATCTGAAATGCGCAGGTGAAAGCTGCTCTCTCTAAAGCTAAAAACACAGCATCAATGGGACCGGATGGTGTCCCCGGCTGTGTGCTACACGAACTCAATGAGGAACTAAACCCACATATAAGGCAGCTGTTTAATCTTAGCCTTACCACAGGATACGTGCCCAAGGAGTGGCGTACGGCAACTGTGGTCCCACTCCACAAAGGCGGTACCTCTATGGACCCTGGTAATTACCGCTCCATAAGCTTAACAAGCCTGGTCTGCAAAGCTATGGAGAGGATCATAATGGAACTCATAAACAAAGACATAGGGGACTTGCAGACATTGGACCCGACCCAGTTTGGCTTTGTCATGGGCAGATTATGCCTTTTGAACTTGGTCGACTTCTTCGAAACAGTCACCAAGGCCATTGATGAGGGAAAGGCAGTCCATATAGCCTACCTTGACCTTGCAAAAGCTTTCGACACAATACCCCACTCGGGTATTATAGAGAAACTTACCAGCTTAAATGTAAACCCATGTCACAAGATGGGTTGCAAACTGGCTAAAGGACAGAACCCACAGGGTTAGAGTTGCTGGCGCCATGTCAGACTCCAAGCAGGTCACAAGTGGTGTCCCACAGGGCTCAGTCCTTGTCCCCCTGTTGTTCGGCATCTACTTCTCAGAAGTACAAGCAAACATAGGAGGACTATGGCTGACAAAGTTTGCAGATGACTGCAAACTGGGCGCCATAGTGGAAAGTACATCGGACACAGATATCCTTCAGAGGGGTCTCACAGAAACGGATAACTGGTGCCAGAGCCATGGCCTGAAGTTAAATGCCAAAAAATGTATAGTCATACCCTTCGGGAAAAACAAGGTAACCCCAAGTTACCATATAGGTGGCAATCCATTAAGCACAGAAGAGGTTATCAGGGACCTGGGGACCCAGGTTGACAGTGGCCTTTCTTTTGACACTCACATTGCTAAAGTGGTTAGAAAGACCTTCTACATTGCCCACCTGATCATGAAGGGATTCACATCCAGATCAAGTGAGGTCATTGTTCCCTGTACTCTTCACTTATCAGACCAATGATCGAGTACAATGCCCCATTCAGGATGTATCTCACCCGACACCTGCAGCAATTGGAGAGACCCCAAAAGTTCCTCACCAAAAGGATAAAGGGACTCCAAAATCTGTCATATGCTGCCAGACTGAAGAAACTCCAGCTCTATTCAGTCGCATACCGCCTGCTCAGAGGTGACCTGTGCCTGACATACAAGGCCATGTCCAACCCGGAATTAATGGACATGCTCCACCTCAAAAAAATCCAAATCTACCAGATCCACTAGAGCAAGTGACTTAAACCTTAGCATGGATATAAATAGGACATGCTGGAGGGATAGATTTGTCACCCAGAGACTCCCTATGCTGTGGAATAAAATCCCAGTCCATGTGAGGCAGAGCACCTTGCTGGCTCTGTTCAAGAGAAATCTTGACCGGTGGATGGGAGATCATAGGTTTACCCCAGGAATCATCTCTGTGTCACTGCTGGACAGAGGCACAACAAACTAATGGGCACAGTATTTTTTAAGATAAGGGGTGGCGTAAGCCACAAAACTTTGGGCTAGGCTTGTAAATGCCTTAGGGCAGATAGCCTAGTATAAACCTATGAACCTATGAACCTATGAAATCAATTCATAAATAAATAAATAAATAATGATTACTACTGTATGATTCAGCAAATGAATGAAAAGTTACAAAGCAATACAGTTACAGGCTCAGTAAAGACAGATGCTTGATAACATGTGCAGAAATGCAATAGTAGAAATTGTCTTTTCTTGAAATAGACATTCAGTTTGCAACAGTATGAAAAGTATAAAGAAATGGTCATGTATCATCCTCATAAATAAATTTGTAATGCCCATGCACTGGCCCAGTAGTCAAGGAGCCTAAATCCTCACCACTAGTGAGGGGTGTGCACATTGGGATGGATAACAAGTACACTCACAGTAAAGTACAATTTCCCTTAAGAGCACACAGAGATCACAGTCATTCTGGGGCTGGTTTGTCCCTTTCTCTCCAGATCCCCAATAAGACTCCCTACTGACATAGCTATAGGGTTCAGATCCCAGCCGAGTAGTCAAGCCAAAACCTACAGTACCCTCTCTGAACAACTAGTGCTTCGTGTCCCTGCCCAAGTAGCTAACACACACACACTTTGAGATTTGATTTATCTACAAACACACAGACACTTCTGGGGAAGGCTGGCACAGGTTCTCCCACTTTGCCCCCTCCTGCCAGGCTATAAGGTAGTAATCACTGCCACCAACTACTCTTATCAGCTACTAATAAGGCCCTTCCCAAAGGGTGACCAATTTCACTGTGTAATATTACTGTTATCCAAATAGTAGGTGTGACCCAGGACTAAAGCTATTAAAGTGGCTTGGACAGTATCACTGAATACATGCAATGTACACTAAGAGCTTAAATTATCTCTACGCAAAACAGCCACAGTTGAAAGGTTTAAAAAATATTTAATAATAAATAATAAAAACACAAGACAATACTTATTGCTTTAACACAATGACATTACAGAGTTCAGAAATGACAGGAAAGTGCTTTAAAATAATACTGACATAAATCTAGAAAACAGCTAGACTAATCTGGCTATTTCTATCTATCTCTAAGAGAAATCACTGTTCTAAATATATATCTTATTTAGAGAGCAAAGGCAGAGTGCTGGTGAGTTGATGTGTTCAGGTTCAGACAAAATACAAAATGCTTAATTCTCTTCCTCTGAGAAAGTCTTAAATTGATAACACAGTACTGCTGAGTCATTTCACATTACATCATTCTTGAGACTTCTCTGGTTTATTTTCCCAGACTCACGGAACTTAAAATTTTAACATTTATTTGATCTTGCAGCTGCCAGGAAACCACAGCAATAAAAGACACTTTACATGTAAAACCTTAGTAATTATCCCTTAAGTTATGACAATAGAAAGAATTTCCTGGCCCAGATATCCTGCCTCCAAGCTTGAGATCAGTCATACAAATGTTGGACTTAGCTTTCTTCCAGCAGAGTGCACTGTGATTACATTTTGGAAGCTCAGTACAACATATAGCTTAATCATAACATATAGTTCGTTTTACATTTGTAAACCAATCCTGTGGATTATATTAATATTTACAAATGACATAAAATTATTTACAAAATTCTATCTAGCTAGGCTGGCAGCCTTCACAACACTGAACAGAAATGCTTCTGAAAAAGGCTACAGTGATAGCTGCAGACCTCATTGAGAAAGCCCTAACCTCTTGACATAATGGTTTACTGTACTTATTGCAGCAGTAAATAATGCAACTAGATAAATCCCTTGAAAATAGTCTATAGCTTTAATGGATTCTGCTGTTTACTCTTCAGTTAGGAAACATGCAACTGTAAGGGTGATGGAACTATTGGGTGTGGTGAGGGGCAAGAGCCCCCCACACACGCACACACACTTTAAATGAAATCATGGACTGTGCTCTCAATTCCCAGCTGAGCTATATTATTAACAAAAAAATGGAAGTGAGCAACAGTCCCTTCAAAAGAAGGCCTTAGAACTTAAAATGTGCACAAGTCCATGTATGCAAGTGTACAGGAGTGCTTTCATGCCAATGACTCTGTGTGTGTGTGTGTGTGTGTGTGTGTGTGTGTGTGTGTGTGTGTGTGTGTGTGTGTGTGTGTGTGTGTGCACGCACATATGTATGTGTGTATTTGCATCACCAAATGTGCATGGATGCGTGAATGCAAGTGTGTATGCGTATTTGTTTGTGGATGTACACAAGTGCATACATCCAAATGAGTATAATTGTATGGGTGTATATGTGCTAGTGCTAGTGTATGTATGGGTGACTGTGTGACTGTTTGTGTGTGTGTGTGTGTGTGTGTGTGTGTGTGTGTGTGTGTGTGTGTGTGTGTGTGTGTGTGTTTGCATATGTGTATCTGTGTAGAGAGAGTGTGTGTGTGTGTGTGTGTGTGTGTGTGTGTGTGTGTGTGTGTGTGTGTGTGTGTGTGTGTGTGTGTGTGTGTGTGTGTGTGTGTGTGTGTGTGTGTGTGTGTGTGTGTGTGTGCGTGTGTGCGTGTGTGCGTGTGTGTGTGTTTGCATATGTGTATCTGTGTAGAGAGAATGGAAATAGCATAATGCCAGGATGTGAGTGAACAATTTGAGGAATCAGCACCAAAGAACTGAGGCATCACTTCCTAGCTGAAACCCAGAGAGGATTCTTGAAGTGGGGCAGCTCTGAAATGTATTTAGTTAGTTAGTTAGTTAGTTAGTTATGCATTCATTTTTTAATCTTAGGTATTGATAAACAGAAAATTTTAAGGTAATGATGGCTTTCAAGGAAAAAAATATATACTACAGTGATACTTATGTTTAATAATTTTCTAGATTGCATTAGATCCATGAATGATCATCTATAGAAAAATGTCACAAGAAATCAGACCAAGAGCAAACTAGTAACTATAAATAAAAACAGTTCTTCCTCTCCAAGGAACAGAAACTACACTCTGTGCTTAACTTCTTAGAACAGAGTCAATGTTCTCCCAACACTGCATTACAGACATTTATTACGCATGTTCTCATTAACTCAGTTATTCCACTAATAACACATAGATTTAGGGGGGTCTTGAAATCCCAAGGTTAATAGCATATCTTAAATCCCAGCTAAGCACTAGGGCCAAGGCTGGGAGATTGTGGAACTCTTATAATAAACTTGAATTCCACAAGATTCTTTTAGATTTATGTCACAAATAAAGAACTGCTTCCAAACTGTTGAAGGCTGATACAAGTTCACTTACTCAGTAAGCCTCAAATGTATCAGGTGGAACTCAGTTTAGAAGACCACGGAGGGAAACTAACATGTTAAAGGTGCCCTTTTTCTCTTCTCCAAGTAATGAACCCACTCCCAATAAGTTTGTGCTTTCATAAAAAAAAAAATATATGGTTCCTGAGGTGTTTCTACTGCCATGTCCTAATTAGGAATCTGCCCCTCTTTCCCAAAACATTTCACTTCAAAATTCTCTTTACTGAAATGATCAGTAGCTTTTTAGCTAACCTGACATGGCCACTGTCTCTCAGTTACAGGTACAAGTTAAAATACTTTGCTTAAAATGACTATTTTTGTAAAAGTCTCAGAGCCCTCGCTTGCATCTTAAATCTTCCATTTATCTCTGGCACTAACTGAACTGTTGGAAAACTCCCTTACTTATTTCCTCTTCCAATGGCTACACTAACTGGTTGCCCTGCTGACTATCATCCCATCTACAATCTTTACTTTCTGGCCTTGATTCTAAAAAATATGCATGTATATACTGGTAGTTAAATATGTTAACAAGCTGTCCATTAACTCATTGACAATGTTTGCAGAATGGATTTCTGTACTTTAACCACCTGATATAATCTACCATGGAAACGATGCAACTAACAGATGCACATTTTTGTTGACCTCAGAAGCATAGCTCAAGCCTTGTACTACAAAGTTATGGACAAAGCCAGTAATAATCAGGGACAACAGTCACTAAGTCAGAGGCACTTTTAAAATATTGCCATTATTGACTTACAAAATTCATAGAACAAGATAACATGAATTAAAGTGCTTTTTGAAGTAAACTATATCTCTAGTTGTAATGACAGCTGTTATTATTTGAATGTAATGTGACACTTTTTGTAAAGAAAAAAATCATAGAGTTGAGGAAGGGCAGAAATATTTTAAGTTGAAATCAGGAACAGCTGAGAAGTGAAGAACATTTGATATGGCTGAACATTATTTTCACAAATCTAGTTACAACCAATTGAAGAATATTGAATGTGTTGGTTTAGAAACTAGCCCAAGTAAATCTTTTCAAGTCAACAGTTTTTTCTTTATCAGATAAAGTCGTCTATCACTTGGGGGTTTCATAGAGTTCCATTATTTTCCTATCCTTTCTATCTCATTTATCTCCAACAGACTCTCAGTGGTCTGATTGCAGAGATGATAAAATCAGAAAGCAAAGGAAAGTAGTATTGCTGGAATTGAATTCCTCCTTAAGTATTGGTGAGTACCTTCATGATGAGGGCCCTGTTTTTACAAAATCTCACCAAGACAACACTGATATATAGACTGCATTTTATATAGCATATATCATGGTCAGAAGTAGGTTAAGAAATAAAAAAAAAACAGCTGGGTGCACAACTCCCAGGATAAAAAAGTACCCAATCCTGGTATCACACTGGTGCCAGGACTGGAAAAAATGCAGTGTAAAATTATCAAGACACAGAAACATTTCTACAATGGGGATAGGCCAGGCTCTGGGAGAGGATAACCCCCCCCCATGTTGTAGAAAGATGTAGTAGCCCACAAAAATCATTAAATCTGACAGGCCAAAATAGATCCATAAAGATGATAGAATGGACTACTGATGATAAGAAAAACATTATGAATTGCTGCTATCATGCATGAAGCTCAGAATTTTCAGATAGAAGATATTCAAAAAAAGATTAAGAGAGGAATTAGAGTAAAGAAAAATATTTGGACAAGAAAAACTGTCAAACAATTCAAATGCAAATTTGTTTTCATACAACAGATCCATGTAAAACATTATATAGACCACAAAACATTAAGCTGGTTGGAAAAAAGAAGCAACTGAGGAAGTGTGAGAATATAAAGAACAAAACCTAGAGATTTTTGAAAGGTATGAAAAAAGAAATATACACACAGGAAAGAAAGAGAGATCTGATATGGTGCAACATTTATGCAAAGGAGAAAGCCAAACTAATCAATACAAAAAAGCAGCTCTAAATACATTTGAAGAGAAATATGGACAAAAGCACCCAGATATGGAAAATTTCACAATATAAAAATTAGATCACAAAGCAGAAACATAGAACACAAGATTAGTAAAGTAGAAATTAAACAAATAGAAGCTGACGTTATGGAATATGTCTGAAGTGAAGGATTTAGTGCAGAAAAAAATAGCATAAGTTATGTCTTAGCATGGAACGTGTCCCCAAAGTAAGGAGAAACAGGAAGATCAGGAGACATCTGAAGAAGGCATATGGACATGAGAAAGAAAAAAGAGATTTAATATGATACAATATTTATGAAAAGGGAAAGCAAAACTAATCAATAAAAAAACAGCATCAAATATATTTGAAGAGAAATACAGGCAAAGACATTCAGATATGGAAAATGTTCCAATGCAAAAACAAAGACAATAAAGGGGAAAGTAGAAAAGAGGTTTAGTAATGGGGAAGTTAAAGAAATTGAAACTGAAGTTATGGATTACCAGCAAAGTGAAAGATTTACCCCGGGATTCATGAAGCTCGGCGCAAGGCCGGCGTAAGGCTTGCGCCGGCGGTGCATGGAATATCCGGCGCAGTAGCGCCATATACATATTAATGAGAGTGCACCGGAATCACAGACACGTGCGTAGTGTACGTGAGCGAGCCCAGGTAGGATGCGTCTGGAGGCGTGTCTAAGCCAGCATGAGGTGAGCAACCTAATGTGCTGACAGCCATGGTCCGCCCACAATAGTAATGGCAGCAGCCAGGTCCTGTGCAGAATGAAACGCATGTACAGTATGCAACATAGTCCCCGTCCCAAATTAATGGAGAAGCAAATAGAAGCCACGAAGGCATAACTGTACCCGTCCAAGGAGTAAAGGATACGCATAAGACCGCGTTCGTCCTGCAATGCACTGTCAGTCTTTACACTCAGAGAAGGCGTACAGCCGCATGTCAGCCGCACCGACATAGGAGCAGCGACCAAGGTCACCACCTGTCCCACTTTGGTTGGGGCAGTCACTCCATGGACGGTTGTGTCCCAAAAACGTATTAGAAATGGCTGACGTGCG
>NC_056743.1:1681772111-1681814611 GCF_019279795.1 Protopterus annectens
CACTCACACGCGCACACCAGCAAACAATGTTAAACATCTCCCAACACGCTCCCACATGCTCAGACTGCCTTACACGCTTTTACACTGTCCTACTGCTTCATGGTGCACACACGGCATGCATGCCAGCAAGAAACTTTGGTGTAAGTAACAGTGTACACCTTCCATTTCTTGACTTTCCATGACTTATCTAGTGGCACACCTCTTTCCATGATCTGTGCCTGTCATCTGTCATGTTACACTGGCCTCCAATGAACTGCATTTCTTTCTACCATTCCCCCCTGTGATATCACCTATCTCCTACTCTATTCCTCCCCCTTATGTATCTCTTACACTACTCAGACTGTGCTCATTTGCTATGTGACTGTGAGATTCAGTATCCGAACCCTCATTAACATGAAATTGCCTACTAATGCTTAGTTACATGTCTTAGACTCAGCTTTCCCCCTTAGCAACCACTACACGGTGGCCATGTTGGTTTTGGTCTGCTGATCCCTGCATTGTCATTCCATGTATTGCATGAAACCCACATTTGTGGGTTTATAACCTTCTTTTTTATGTTTGTATACAGCGCAGCCCGTTTGCACGGGGCTGCGCTGGGTTAATATATATAATTTTATCATTTTGGCATCGGGTTGTATTGCCAATGGCCACATATTTGGCCATTGGCATGCTGCCTGAGTCATATGCAACCTTTTTTTGGAGCTGACATGGCTCCATTGTGGAATTTGCAGAAATGTACTCAGTTGTCAACTGAGTACATTTCTGCAGCTAAAACGTCTCCTACACGGACTGGTTTCTGCTTCGTGGATCGCTAATATACCTCATTTGCATACTTTTCGGATGCAAGTGAGGTATTCCACACCCAGTCCGTGTAAGAGACGTTTTAGCTGGTCTCTTACACGGAGCTTAGGGCTGTTCCTGGATCGCGAGGCTTGCATGGAGTGTTGCACGTCTCTTACACTCCGTGCAAGCCTTCGTGAATCCTGCCCTAAGTGAGTGTAGTTCATGTTACTGTTCATATTGTATAACTTAGCTGTAAAATTATTGCCTTAGAACCGCCATACTTGCTTTGTGCAATATATCCTGCCTGTATTCACTGCTGGATTGTACAGCTGTTATCAGTCAGAGGCTGCATGTTAATGCTGATAATGTATGCAATGTAATCACTTTTAATTTGTATCTATATACCTTGCATGCTTTGCACTTAATATTCTGTAACCTTTGCACTAATTGTGCCTTATTTAATTTAATTTTTCAGTTGCATGGGTTTCTTTCCTCGTGACCCCACCCTCCACTTGGTTTCACTACAATACACATTTTCCACTTCATCCACTGAAGCTGACTATCATAACTAAATAAAACTCCAGGAAGCAAGAACCTGACACCCTACAGCTTTTCTGTTGTTATAGGTGAATTACAACTTAGTTTTTGTTAGGTTTTAAGGCTTAAAAGGTGTATGCACAACATCAGTGAAGGGTTCCAGCCAACTGATGCTAGATTGGGCCAGTACCTTGAATTGCCTTACACACACACACACACACTCACACACACACACAGTCCCAAGCCTTTACTGTTTACATTAGTACATTTTGCTTTTACTTTCAGCATAGTCGCTAGACTAATCACAACTCTCTCTAAAACTGCCAAACAGCCCTGTTTATGTGCCTGCAGTGAAAATTAAAGTATTCCAGAGCTACTTCAATTAAGCTTTTGTTAGATACTAATCAGTACTCACCTTTAAACTGATAATTTTTTCAGGTCTTCTCCCTGTGGGGCTGAACCCTCTCCATTAGCTATGCTCACTACACTCCTCTCCCTTCCCCTATCCTCACCCTCCCCCCATAACATCAACCTTATACCTATCCTGACCCCTCCCATTCTTCTCTTCCACCTATCCCATAACACCCTCATTATTCTTCAGTCATACCTCCTCATTATTGTACTCTATCTCCCCGCCCATTTCTAAATAAGCCCATATAGTACTCCATCCTCTACACTACTTCTGTTCTGCTCATATTATTTATCACACTGCACTCAACCACCATCATATCCATCACAACTATTACTTTGATCTTGCTTCTCTCACTTACACTGTCTCTCCTAACAATAATCACAACTTTCCAGACACCCAACATACCTCCTGCACCTCCCTGTACAACCAGTGCATATAACCCATTTATCAAGTTACTCAGACGTCCACCCTAGCTTATTCACAGCTAATACCTCTGTACTATGCAAATTGAAAATTCTGTCTCTCCAAAGACACTCCTTTTATCATACCACCAGCAGCAACTACACCATTTTTAGGAAAAAACTGAGAAGTATAACCTACACAATTTGCCAAAGCACTATTTCCCAGTGTGGTGATGTACAACCCAACCCAGGCCCAGCCCCCCTCAGATCCAGCAAACCTAGCAAATCTCTTATGCTATCAACCACAAATCTCCAAAGCCTTAGAAACAAGATACCTGAACTCCATGCGTGGATTTCTAAGAACAACCCAGATATTACAGCAGCTACCGAAACCTGGTTGAAATCATATATAAAAGACACTGAATTTCTCCCCCAAGCTACACAATCAACCCAACAAGAGGGAAGGAGGAGTAGCAATACTCTTCCCTAGCAATTACATATTAATGCCCTACTCAAAATCAACACCCAACTTCTCCTCAGCCTTAGTACTAATCTCTATATTAAAACTTAACAACCATAAAAACATTTACATAATTGCTCTTTATATTCCTCCAGGAAACAATATACCAATATTAGAAAACATACTTGCCTGGACTTCCCAAAATATAGATAATGAAACCATCGTTCTAGGTGATGTAAATATCGATTGGCCAGATATAGGCCACAACAACCCCTCAAAAAACATAAATCTTTACAACTTCTCCCAACTAATTGAAGACATCACCAGACCTCATGAAAATTACAACTGAGGCTCCACAATAGACTGGATATTAGTGTCCCACCCTTTCAATGTCATCAGTGCAGGCATACTACCCAATACCATTAGTGACCACCACCCAGCATATATCATATGCAAAACTACTCCAACCACAGGCCAACACCAATACAAATCTACCAGTTCCAATCATTCACATTTAATGAAACCTAAGCTAAAGTAAACTGGAAACTCCTCAAATCCATACCACTTAATGAGGCTGTTGAATTCTTTATCTCAACATTTCTAAACATCCTAAATAGGCAAGCACCCACCCGCCAAAAACAAATAAAACATAACCATGCATGCTGCCTCTCAAAATCCACCAAAGAAGTAATGTTCACAAGGGATAACATCTGGAAATCATGGCAGAAAAACAAAGACTCCTCAACTCTACTACATTACAAGCAACTCTGTAACTAGGCAAAACATCAAATAACCACTGATAAAAAAGACCACTACTTCCACCTACAAAGCCAACATAAAAATAATCCCCAAAAATTCTGGTCCTCCATCAGCCAACTATTACACCCAGGCTCTTAAAGCAATCCATCCCCTGACCCACAAAAAAACTCCCACTAAACTTGCTACACTCTTCAATTCCTACTTCACTGACACCACAGCTAACCTAACCGCCACCTTTCCTACAGTTAACAGCACCACCACAAAGACAGCTGATGACCAAATCATCTCAGAAAACAAGTCTACCCTTAACCCTAACCTAAAATTCTCCCCCATACCCACCAGAACAATAAAAAAACTTCTACTTAAGCTAAAACCTTGCACTCTGGCCCCTGACAAACTACCCCCACACTTCCTGCAGCTAGCAGCAAACTCTATAGCTTATCCCATCAGCATATCATTAACAGATCAATTAAAGAATCCCTTGTCCCAGACATCTGGAAAAAAGCATTCATTCTCCTCTTACACAAAAGTGGCACCAACATAGACCCCACAAACTTTTGACCCATAGCAATTCTCTCACCCATCTCTAAAATACTAGAAAAATGCATTCATGCCCAGCTCCTCAACCACCTGCATGAAAATCAAATGTTATCACCCACTCAGCATGGTTTCAGACCAGGACACAGCACCACTACCGCCCTCCTATCCTTCCTTGATACAGTTAACCGGGCATGGGATTCTGATAAAATAATTGCTTCACTTTTCCTTGACCTCTCCAAAACTTTTGATACCATTTCCCACAATATCCTCCTCTCTAAACTATCCACCCTCCACATTTCTCCCCCTACCCTACAATGGTTCAACAGCTATCTCTCCAATAGGCAGCAATCCACCAAATGGCAGCAGTCTTACTCTCTCTTCCTCAATACTTCCACAGGGGTACCCAAGGCTCCATACTCGGTTTTCTCTTATTTAGCATCTTTATTAACAACTTTCACACCACTCTCCCACAATGCTCAGTAATTCAGTATGCTGATGACTCTACAATAATATGCACTGCAAATTCCAGCTCTGAACTCCAGCAAATTACCCAGAATGCCCTCACCTCTACTGAGTCTTGGATGCTTAACAATCATTTTGCCTAAATCCAAAAAAACCTAAACTAGCAATTTTTACTCCTAGGAAAACCACTCCATTTGATAAAAAAACTCTTCACTATACAAGCCCAAGACAATACCACTACAGAAGTTGTCCCACACACTAAATTACTAGGCATTATTATAGATGAAAACCTTAACTTTGACCTACACATAAACAATAACATCAAAAAAACACACCAAAAGCTTGGTATGCTCTACAGGCACCAACACTTTCTTAGCCTCTCTACTAGACAAACCCTTGCAACTACCTTTTTATTACCCTCTCTCCTTTATGGTGCCCCTCTCTTCACTAATACCCAAAATTCTACAAAATCCAAACTTGCTATGTGTTACAACAGAATAGCAAAATTTGCCACCAAGGCCAAATTCTCATCCCACCACTGTAAGTCACTGAAACAGTTAGGGTGGCTAGAACTCCCCCACCGTCTCTCATTCACCCAACTAACTACTGCGCACAAAATAATCTCCAGACCCACAGACTGTCCTGCTCTCTCAACTCTACTTGCCAAATACCATCCCAGCAGACATCTAAGATCTGAAAATCATCTAGTTCTAAAAGTAGATAAGCCCACCTTACCTGCTGGTCAACTCCTCTATTCCTTCACTGTCGCCAAACTATGGAACTCACTTCCACCTTCTATAAGAAACACAGGCAGCACCACCACCTTCAAACAAATACTGAAAAATCATCTCAACTCTTCCTGGCTATGTTCCTGCTCTATAACCTAACCTCTTCACTCTCCTTATATGATTACTAAACTCCTATGTCTTTTGCTACTAGTGACTGATGATATTTTCTCCATATTTATTTTTATCTTCACTTGTTGAAACTGGTACAATAATACTGATTAATATATCTCTGTTTATACCACTCTGATTGAATTCTGCTTTAATGTATATTTTCTGTATATATTACTGTAATCAAACAAACTAGATTCCTGCTTTTATGTATATATTCTGTATATGTTACTATATTTACTATCTGTAACACTGTTTCTACTTCTGTACTAATTAATGTTTATATTTTTTCTGTATCTCTTTGGAGCTTTTCTCCACAGGCCTCCATTGAAAATGGGCTCTTTTAGGCCCAGTGGAATTTCCCGGTAAACAAATGCAATAAAATAAATAAATAAATAAATAAATGAACCCAACTTGAATTCTGGCTGCAGACTTACAAAGTCTCAGTGCTAGCTATCCCATAATCCTGTATAAAAGCCATCACTTGGATAACCACCCTTAATTGCAAAACATTAAACTCTATTTGCAAAAAAAAAAAAAAAAAAAAAAAACACCAGGCTCTAGAAATGGCAGTTGAGTCTTGACATCATTGAGAACTTACAGCATCCTTTATAGCTGCCATACAAATAGCAATAATTCCTCTCTGGTCACTGATGACAATAAGATATTAGTCCAAAGAACAGTATCTAACACCAAAATATTCAACACTGCAATTTATATTCCAACCCCCCCCCCTTCCTTTATATATTGTCTGTTGAGTATTTTGGACAAAATACTATATCATGCCAAGTACAAAAACATTGCCATAATGGGAAACATGAGTCTAGACTTTACCAGACCCCTAAAAAATTACAATATCAAGAAACTTGACTCATTTAGTTACAACTGACACCCGCAAAATGAAATAAAAAGAGACTAACTGGCATAATTGTCGGTCTTCGTCTCCCATGCACAAGGAACAAGGTTCATTCTTGACCTTTGCCCTATGCATGTTTGGAGTTTGCATGTTCTCCCTGTGTCTCTGAGGGTTCCTTCCACCTTTGAAAAGCATGCTGAGTGTTTCCATCTCAAACTCACCAATAAATGGAGCTGTTGGCAATAGCACAGACTGTACATGGTGCCCTATAGGAGAAGAGTTGGATAGACCAACCGCTTTGGGTACCTGCTGTGTTGTCCAGAAAAAAGGAGGTCATTGTCCCACTGTACTCATACCTTATTAGACCCATTATAGAATACAAAGCCCCATTTGGTATGTACCTCTCAAGACATCTGCAACAAGTGGAAAGGCAGCAGAAATACCTCACTAAAAGAATCACAGGCCTAAAGCAGATGCCCTATGCTGACCACCTTAAAAAAACTCCAGCTATACTCTGTTGCATATCGTCTACTTCGAGGCGATCTCTGCTTAACATACAAGGCCATGTCAAACCCAGAGCTGATGGACATGCTACACTTAAATAAATCCCAATCCCTCAGATCCACATGCTCCAGGGATCTAAACCTTGTGATCCCAATCAACAAAACATACTGGAGGGATAGGTTCCTGACCCAGAGACTCCCCAGACTCTGGAATAGACTGCCCATACATGTCAAGCAGAGCACCTATTTGGCCCTCTTCAAAAGGAACCTTGATGATTGGATGAGAGAAAGGAAATTCACCCCAGGGATCACGTCAGTTACCCTGCTAGACAGGGGTCCAGGGAAGTAAATAGTGTGGGAAGAAATAGCCAGGGAATTGTTATGGCTAGGCTTGTATAGGCCCTAGGGCTGATAGCCTAGTACCAACCTATGAACCTATGCAGTACCCTCAAGATATTAAAACATGGATCACAGTTTGCGTGCCATGGTAGGTGGTGTAAAAATATGGCTCTAAGTGATTCAGTCATGCTAACTAATGTCACCAAAATGGGTTACCTCAGATAGCGCTGTTGAGTGAAAGTTGGACGTAAAACCAATCAACCTACTAAACAAAAATTAAAAATTGCTACACTCAATGTAGGTTCACTAACTGGATGACTCAGGAGGGGGAAATCTAGAAATGGTGTCAGAATTGTGGTGAGAGACAGCTTCAGGAGGCAATGAGGGATGTCAACAGAATTAGTGACAGACTCATGGCAGACTCCAGTGTAATGATAGGGCAGTATTCACAATCTCAGCATATGCACCAAAGCAGGGTTGTGGTAGTGAGGAAAAGAGTGCATTGGTGTTGATAATATCTGAGCCAAGACAGGATAAGAGGACTGTCTGGGTTCACATGGTGGGGCAACTGGAATAAAGAATGAAGACATCTGTCTGGGAAATGGCTTGAAAGTAGCTAACACCTTCTTCAGAAAGAGAGACAGTCACAAAATCAATACAAGAGTGGCCAATATGCAATGCAGGTAGAATTCCTCCTAGTGAGGAAAGGGCACTGGGGTAGAATCAGTCGGCCCATGGCATAAACCACTGGTTCCCACAATCAGACACATGCAGTGGTCAGAGAAGGCTCTAAGGTCAACAGAGACCAGGCTAAAGACCTGGAAGTTGACAGGAGAGAAAGTACAACAGTTCAAGGATTTACTCAGGGCTGTAGCATCCCAAAGAAGAGAATGAAATAGGTGGAGCTCAAGAAGAATGGCAGCACTTTAAAACAGCATGTGTGAGGACTATAGAACAGTTATGTGCCTGAGCCAAGTATGGAAATAAGATACATAAGGAAAGCTGATGGTGGAAAGCAGAAGTCAAGAAAGTCATCAAAATAAAGAAGCAGTGCATGAAAAAGTGTAAAATGGAAAAGATGGACCAGGCTAGGAAGGAATACTGGTTAGCTAACAAAGCATCAGAGGTACTCTACCAGCTTCTGGAAATAAGTCAGTAGATGGCATAAAGAAACTGCATCAGGTTGCAAGGCAAAGACAGAAAGATGCAGAAGATAATCAGATGCCCTTCATAAGAGATGCCAGCAACAACCTGTTCACCAGCCCATAGGACATCAAAGGTGTCCAGCAACTTCTAAATGAAGAAAACCCCATAGAAGCTGTAATGCCCCAGACATAGCCTACAATGAGAGAAGAAGAGGAGCCTACCCTAGAAGACGTAAGATTAGCACTAAGGAAAATGAAGTCAGAGAAAGCAGCAAGCTCAGATGAGGTCAATACAGATATGATAAAGATGTTGGGTGAGATAGGGGAAAATGGCTCTTGACAGTACTCACAGCAGTGTGGAGAGAAAGGCTTATCCCAAATGACTGAAGAATAAGCATATTCGTGACAGTGTAGAAGAACAATGGGAACATTCACAACTGTTGATAGTACAGAGGTTGGGTGTTTGATAAATGGAGATGCAGAGTAGTTAAAAGTAAGATGGGAGATGAGCAGTTTGGATTCAGATCATGATGCAGCACAACTGACCTGATGTTTGTAGTGAGACAGATGGAGAAGAAGCAAGAGATGAGGAAAGAGTCCAACTCGGCAATCCTACACTTGGAGAAAGTATATGACAAGGTCCCAGGAATGCTAATGTGGGCAGTGCTGTGGTGGTTCAAAGTCCCAGAAACATTGGTACGATTATTGCAAGCTATATACAAGGACCCGGTCTCTCAAGTGTGAACAGTGTTCAGTCTCACTAAGTGGTTACCAGTGGGAGTAGATGTACATCAGGGTTCAGCTCTGAGACCACTGCTGTTCATACGTTCATACATTCCGGTGATGGACTACATTGGCAAACAGGTTGGAGGGGACAAATAAACAAAGTTGCTGTATGAGAGCAATGTTGCTGTATGCACTATCACAACAAGGTCTGGACAACTCAGAAAAACAAACTAAAGTCCTTAAACCAGCAAATCTATCTAACAGTAAGTATGCACAGAAAAGGCTGTCGCACTTGAGTGTGAGGCCTACAGCAGTAAATGCAGTTTAAATTATTAACTTTAAGCTGAAATCAAAGTGCACACACAGTAAAATACAGCAGAAATAACAACAGAAACACAGTAAAAATGGCTTTTAAAGTACGATAAGCAAAAACAGTCAAGAAAAAGCCAAAAAGATACTTAGAATCAGCAAAAAGTCTCTCCTTCTCGTTTCTGGTGCTGTAGTAGTCTGCAGGATTCCCAAACAGGATTCGCCGAGCTAAAACAAAGTGCAAACCTGTCTAAACACAGGTTTTTAACTCAGAAAGTTGAAAGGGATAGAAATCAGCCCAAAACGGCCAATACTGTTCAATTTCATTGCTGGAAACCACTCCTCTTGCGACAGCTAGGCTGCTCAATGCTTACCACTCTCACCGATAAGCAGAAAAACTTATCTCTACCACAACAACATCTGGACAACTCAGAAACACAAATTAAAGTCCTTAAACCAGCAAATCTGGGATCTGAACTATTCTAGTATAGGTAAAGGTGGGAAATGAACAAAACAGTATTTTTTTTGTGTTCTTTTTTTGTTTGTTTTTTTGTGAAATTAAGCAGAAAACTGCAATTTAACAGTAAATATGAAGATAAAAGGCTGTTGCACTTGAGTGTGAAGCCTACAGCAGTAAATGCAGTTTACTTGACAATCAAGAGGAGAAGGTAAACACTTGCACCACACCACACTCATCACATAGTCCCACTAAACCTACACCACCAAAATCCACACATAGAAACACAAAAACATTCATGGAGGCTCTCAGTAATAATCTACCCAAGCAACAGAGACCTCAGAAGCAGAAATGCAAGCAACCTCCACCCCTCAACACAACCCAAAAGACACATAGTCTACAAACTGTGTGCCACTCAGCCACAGCCCATAAAGCAAAACAACGTACCCAACACACTAGTCATAGGTGACTCTATAGTCGGGCACACTGATGTCCCACTCACCAGGCTAAACAAAGAGAAGGTTACTGTCAGCTGCCTGTCAGGTGCCAGGATCCACTACATAACCCATGCACTCAGGTCACTCCACAACAAATAGAAATATGACTCTATCATTGTCCATGTTGGTGTGAATGACCTGAGACGTATCTCCCTGGACTTCATAAAACGAGACATGGAAGAGCTCCCGATCTTGTAGCGCAGGCAGGTATGACTCTATCCCTGAGTGGCATCCTGCCATCACCCAGAATGATACCACAGTACAAGGACAAAATGACTGACTTCAACAATTGGCTAAGCTTCTGGTGTCATTCTAAGGGGATCCATTATCGTCTGCCTGGGATGACATGGTCGACAGACCACGATGCTTTGCCAGAGACGGCCTGTACCTGTCGCCCCTGGGATTCCAGATACTAACTAAGTCTCTTGCCACCCCTACAGTGCCTTTTTTAGTCAGGATTCAAATGACAAATTCACCACCGTAACAGGCACAAGCAAGCAAAAACTGAAGGTAATGCTACTCAATGCTAGACGTCTAAACCTCAAAAATGCACTCACTCTAGGCACTCCTTAAAATGGAGAACATCGATATCTATGCAGTGATTGAGACCTGGTTCAAGTCTCCAGAGAGTACCCCTGCATTACCAGGCTGTAATTCATACCACACCTTTAGGCCATCTAACCTGGACAGGAACACTAAAGGCAGAGGTGTGTCCATATTCATTAAGGATGTCCACACCACCAGGCTGGTTGCTCAGCATAATGCATCCGAGATTATCCAAGTGCAATTAACTCTGGGCAAAACTGCAATCCAAATTGTAGTTTGCTACAGAACCCCCACCATGTCCCAGGATTCCCAGTCCTCTTTTCTTGATATACTGGAAAATATTAGGGCTCAACCAAACACCCTAATAATTTGTGATTTTAACTACCTCACCATTAACTGGGAAAACTACTCATGTACCAACTCCTTCACTCAATGCTTTCTGGAATTCATAAATTCCAATTCCCTGGATCAACATATCCACACCCCCACCAGGGGCAATAATATCCTAGACCTAGCCATTACCAACATGAGTGACTGGTGTTCCACACCTGAAGTCAACCCCTTGTTGGTCAGATCCTATCATAAGCTAATCACCCTAGATATTCACATCCAGACCCCACCCCCCAATAAGGAAACCACTGTAAAAAATTTCTCCAAAGCCAACTTCATGCTTCTTAAGACAGAAGTGACAAACTTCATGACACCCATGCAGATGGAAAATACAGTTACAACTGCTGAATCCTACATAAATGCACTCTATAAGGACTTCATGAGTGCATGGATCATACTATCCCTAACAGAACCAAGGCGCTATCCTTCAAAAAAAGGAAGCCAATCTGGTGGTCCCCTGCCATAAACAAACTATACAACAGAAGGAAGAAACTACTGCAAAAGAGAGTAAAATTGGAAAAGAGAGTAAAATCTCATACGTGGAGGAGCTCCCTGCTCAGCCTCAATAAGAAGCTGAGATTTCTCATAAAATCCTACAAAGCTAGTTATGAAAACAAAATCGCCACTGATTCTAAGGACAACGACAAAGCATTTTATAGCTATGTCAAAAATCTCAATGGCAACACCCAGATCTGCTCTCAGTTACAGCACAATGGCATGAGAATTACAGAACCATCTGATATTGCCAACATCCTGGCAGATAAGTTCAGTGCTAACTTTACCCCCCCCACTCCCTAAAATGCCCATATCTATACCAGAAGAATGCAGAGTCCCTGTAATCACAGCTACGAAGGTAAAAACTGCAGTCTCTAAAGCCAAGAACACAGCATCCATGGGACTGGATAACATCCCAGGCTGCGTTTTACACGAACTTCAGAAGGAACTGTCTCCCCACCTGAGTACCATGTTCAATCATAGCCTCACATCAGGCTTTCTGCCCACTGAATGGTGCACAGTAACAGTTATCTCAATCCACAAAGGGGGAGCCACCACCGACCCTGGGAACTATCGCCCTATTAGCCTGATGAGCCTGGTCTGCAAGGCCATGGAATGTATCATCATGGAACTTATAAACAAGGACATTGATAGCCTCCAAACTCTGGACACAACCCAGTTTGGGTTTGTGAAAGACAGATCATGTCTCCTGAACCTGATCAACTTCTTTGAGGCAGACACCAAAGCCGTAGATGAGGGTAAGGTGGTTCACACAGCCTAGCTTGCCTCGTCAAGGCTTTCAACATCATCCCCCATTCTGGAATTATAGCTAAACTCACTAAACTAGGTATAAATCCCTATGTCACAAGATGGGTTGCCAACTGGCTCCCTGACAGAACCCACACTGTAAAATTTGCAGACTCCAAATCCGACTTCAAACCAGTGACAAGTGGAGTACCACAGGGCTCAGTCCTGGGTCCTCTCCTACTTAGTATCTACTTCTCTGAAGTACAGGCCAACACAGAAGGTCTCTGGCTAATGAAGTTTGCAGATGACTGCAAACTAGGAGCCACAGTCAAATCCCCAAATGATGTGGACATCCTACAGAAGGGCCTCACTGAGACAGATGCCTGTTGTCAGAGCCATGGCCTCAAGCTCAATGCCAAAAGTGCATTGTCATCCCCTTTGGTAAAAACTCTGTACCCATGAACTACCACATAGATGGCAGTCTACTTAACACCAAAAGTGTGATAAGAGATCTTGAGACCCAGGTGGACAGTAGTCTCTCCTTTGATAATCACATTGCCACAGTGGTCAGGACATCCTTGTGTGGCACACCTCATCATGAAAGGGTTCTCATCCAGGAAAAAAGAGGTCATCATTCCCCTCTACTTGTCACTCATTAGACCCATTATAGAATACAATGCCCCTTTTGGAATGTACCTCACAAGACATCTACAACAGCTGGAAAGGCTGCAGAAGTACCTCACAAAGAGGATTACTGGCCTCAAACAGATGCACTATGCTGACCGTCTCAAAAAACTCCAGTTTTACTCCATAGCATATCACCTACTCCGAGGTGATCTCTGCCTAACATACAAAGCTATGCCAAACTCAGAGCTGTAGGACATGCTACACCTACAGAAATCCAAATCCCTCCAAGCTACACGCTCTAGGGACCTAAACCTTGTTACCACAATAAACAGAACATGCTGGCGGGATAGATTCTTGTCCCAGAGACTTCCCATACACTGGAACAAGCTGCCCATCTATGTCACGCAGAGTTCCTCATTAGCACTCTTCAAGAAAACTCTTGATGAATGGATGGGAAATAGGAAATTCACCCCGGAAATCACTTCTGTGGCTCTGCTCAACAGGTGCACAGGAAAATATCTTTCTTGGGAGGCAAAAGCCAGGGAACCTTTTTGGCTAGGCTTACTTATTGGGCTGATAGCCTAGTACCTACCTATGAACCTATGTGGGCATTATAGGCAGACTCTGAGCAAAAACTTCAGCAATGAATAAGGGAATGAAATGTGAAACTGAAGGCACATGGGATGAAACTGACTATAGATAAGACAGTAGTAATGGTAGCAATTTGGGGAAATCAGAAGAAGCTGAGAACTGAAATAGAAGAGAAGACAATAGAACACGTTAACAGTTTCAAGTATCTGGAAGAGGTGGTGTAGGAGAAGGGCAGTCCAAACAAAAAGGTCAAAGGTTAGAATCGGGGGGCTGCAGCCAACTGGCATAGACTGCCAGGTATAGTGTATGACAGAAGAATGCCAGCCTGGCAAACAGATAAACAGACTGTGGCTGTCTTTTGAGGACAGGGTCGAGGTGGCATTCTGTATATATGCATGACAGCAGCTACTTGAAGTATATATGACTGTGGCCATCTGTGCTGTCACTTTCATACCAGTCTAACACTAGAAAGGAATAAAAAGAAGGTGATTTGATTTTTTTCTTTAGGGGGGTTAGAGAGGCAGGTACTATTCTCATATATGATATACGTATCCTCACAAACACTTGTCTTATCACCTTATTGTGAACTGTTAATTTTTCAGTTTTGAGCAGTAAGCCTTGGAAACAACTTATTTTTAATTGAAAAAATAAATAAATTAGAATGGATTTCTTTCCTTACAATTTTTGTTTAGGCCATCATTTGATTAAAAAGGTTATGATAAAAGCTATAAGATGCAATTCAGAGCATCTAGAGCTCTCATGGCTTTTGGTGGTCTTGCAGCCCCCTGACTCATAGCCTAAGGCAATTCTTACTTCTAAATGCAAAATTGGTCACTTAGGAACTGTTAAATGGCTGCAAGAAAAAGCAGAGTTCAGGAAGAGCACAATAGTTGTGGTATGCAGACGATGTGGCATTACAGACAAACTCTGAGCAAGAACTTCAGCAATGGATAGGGGAATGGAATGCAAACCTGAAGGCACATGGGATGAAACTGAGTACAGATAAAATAGCTGCAATGGCAGCAAATAGTGGCATTCAGAAGGAGCTGAGAATTGAGATAAAAAGGAAAATAGTGGAAGAGGTTAACAGCTTTGTGTGTCTTGGAGGGGCGGCTGAGGAGAAGGAAAGTCTGAATGAAGAGGTCAAAGCTAGAATCAGAGGGACCTCACCCAACTGGCACAATGTGTCAGGTGCAGTATGCGACATAAGAATGCCAAAGAATCTGAAAAGTAAGTGTACAAAACAGTGGTACGACCGGTACTACTGTATGGTACAGAAACCTGGGCAGTAAAGGTAGAGCAGTTGAGGAAGCTAGAGATGATGGAGATGAGCTGAAGAATGCACGCTATCAGGTAGATGAAGAGGTGAGGACATAAGAACAAAAGCCAAAGTAGTACAATTGCAGAAAAGGACAAAGAAAACAGATTACTGTGGCTCTAACATATGTGTAGAACAGAAAACGACAATCTGTTGAAGATGATTTGGGACAGACAGGAAGAAGCAAGAGGAACAAGGGTATCCAGCAAAGACATGGATGGATTGTGTGAGAGAAGACCTGCAACAGTCAGGTAGGAAGGATGGCAGGAGAGTGCCATTGAATAGAAAAGGATGGAGACAGTTGACACGACACCCCGACCCCATGTAGAAAATGGAAAAATGGGTTGATGATGATGATGATAATGTAGTCCAGTTGGTGATACAAATTTAGTAAGGTATACTCCAGGTGAAAGCATGCATCCCATTCACACTTAGGATGAGGTGAAGACAGGAAGGGTCTATATTATATCATCGAACACTTAAAAAAGTGAACGCTGATTGATTGACCTAATTTAAGCAAAAGCTTACAATCTCGAACTGTCAGATCAGCGATTTTTTTCCCAGGGAAAAAAAATCGCTGATCCAAAACACATACACACAACACAAGCACACCAAACAAACAGAAATCCACACACATACACCTAAAATCTGATACCTAACCCTACACTAAACTATGCACACACCACTAACTACCCACTTACCTTAACCCAAACCCTAACCCTAAGGTCCATTACTATCACACACTCACCTCACCCGCTCCATAACCCTAACTCACTTAAATCCACCCTAACCCTCATGTCCACTCAATTGCACACACATCTAACCCGAGCCCAACCCTAACTCACCTAAATCACCCTAACACTCACATCCACACAATCGCACACTTACCTGAATCCGACCGGTAACTTTCCACCATAACACTGAAAATACCGAAGCAATAGAAATGGACAACCGATTTATAACTTTGATATGAAATTATGTGGAATTATTTTTAATGTAATTCCAGCTGACAGCATATACAATACATATCACTTATTTCCTTCTTTTATCATAGTTAATAGCAAAAAACATGTAAAGCTGCCCTTTTCAAATCACTAAATGTCCCTCTGAACTTCTTCTACCCCCCCCCCAAGCCTTCAGCATCTTCCAGCATCTCTAAGTAACTGATCTAAGACACCTGGTCCTCTATATATACTATTTCAGGACCAGCAGATATCCACATAGCACACAATTCTTCCATCTTAATTCACATGCTTGGGATCCAAAACTGGAAACTGAGTAGATTTGAATGAGGGTAAATTCAGTGACTGCCAAAGACATAATGGAGGGATTTATTTTTAAAAACCTTCTTTCGATGTGGAAGAAATGTATAGGGCTCAATACACATAAGGGGGATAAATGAGAAATCCTAAAAGAAGAGGAGTTCATACACTACAGAAAGTTCAGTTAAGTGGACTGTATGTTCAAATAGTGCAAACTCAGCTCATGTAAAACAAACTGCTAGCTTCATGTTTATACAAGAATAAGGCTCTGACTGAGACCAAGGCAACTAGAGATTGATTAATGCCTTTGTCTGCTTCCTGTCTTCTGGAAACAAGGTACAGAGAGTAATCAAAGTATATGTTTTATGGTGGAATCCATAGTGGAGGCTGTAGATCTTAGGAAGGTGGATTTTGTTTCAAAGGTGCATGGCTGATTGACCATATAGCACATAGAGGTCTGGAATCAAGCTGCAAAACATAATAACATTGCACACATAACCTTTGAACAGTTGTGACTAAGTGCAATGACCATTGGAGTTTGATGATCTACCTACTAGCCTGTAAATAACAGAGCTGGTCCAAGTATGACACCCACACCTAGCCAACCTGCTCCCTGACTGCTAGAACACAGCTCAGCCCTGCACCTCCTTGAGCCATAACCCTGCCTAGTGAGGAGAAGCAGGACTTTTCCCTGATATTGGGCATTTTAGATATTTCACTTTTCTGCCTCTTTTCTGGCCATTAGTGGGTCACAGGAAGGACTTATACCAATCAGACAAGCACAAACGGTGAGATGGAGTTATTCATTAGGTGTAGTACCAGTATCTGCAGTAGGTCTACCCATTAGCAGACCAGTGTAACAAATGTGACAAATAGGTGAATCTGAATGGCTGGTAAAAGTGGTTACCCTGCTATTTAAAAAAGATTAAGGTAGCCCTTTACAGATCTGTGACACCAGACACTGTCAACAACTTATCAACTGAAATACCATCTAAATAAACAGGAATATTCCTACACCATATGAAAAATCTTGTCCACTTAGAAAGATATAACTTTCCAGTGCTGAGTCTGTTAGCATCTTACAGAAACAGGCAGAGATTAAAATACCAATTAGAAATTAACTGAAGATTACATGCACTGCGAGGTGGGAGTTAATATTGAATGAAAACATGCCCTTTTTGCTGGGAGACTGATGCTGAAAGGTAGTTCCAAAAGTGTGATAATGACTTTCAGGCTCATGGGTGCCTTGGCTAGAATGGAGGAGCTGTAATTAAATTTGCTTTTTTTATTATCTTTATAAATACTTTTTTGTGTCATAGACTAAAATAAGTCACACAGATGGCACAAGTTAGTTGAAATCATAAGGAACTACTTTCTAATAATACATGGCTGGACAACATGGAATAAAACACAGGAAATTGATTGCTAGGTGTGAAGCAAACAAATCTTTCTCCCTCTGGCAGCCCCACTCTTTGTACTATATATACAAAACTAGAGCTATCATGACCCTGGATATGGGAAAATGACATCTTTGTGCTTTGACTATCTGATGTATTTTTTATGTACGTATGTATTTATTTATTTGTTTGTTTGTTTGTTTGTTTGTTTGTTTGTTTTACATGGAATGTAAAGTATTGGCATAATTAAGTTCAGTTGATCTGCTTGTCATCAAGTTTTTCTTGCTAACCTGCACAGCTTCTAAACATTAGTATCTCATGACTTTTTTTTGGTTAATGTATAACATTACATTATTGTTGTCAGTTGCTTTCTGTAAGATGACTGGCTGACAGTTCTGTCTGGAAGGACCTCAGTGCTAGAGAAACTGCTAGCATCATTTTTACATTTGTGTGCTTTGTCTTTCAGGATGGAGAGCAGACCATCAAAGATAACTGTCGTGGAAACATGGAAGGGGAAACCCAACAACATAGCTCTTTGATCAAGGATAGCACTATAGAATTGATAAATGCTAATAAAAGTCTGTTTTAGTGTCAAAATTTCCTCACATGTGGCTGGATTTTCCTCATATGGTGACTTACTGAGAGAAACTTTAGAATACAACTGGACACAATTCCCAACACTTTAGGGGATTTATTGCAATTAAACATGTCTGCTTCAGAGTAAAACTGAAAATGGTATGATTATTTAAATCCAGTCCTAACATAGATGGAGAGACATGCTATACTCCCACTTTTCACAAGATAGCCAGCAGAAGCTTTCCATTTGAGAAGGAACTGCATCTGACATCTGAATACTGGGCACCCCTACCTGTATTTTGAAAACAATGAAGAATCCCTAGCATTGCAGACTCCATTGTCTGCAGGAACTCTGCTTGAATCAAATAGTTGCCCAAATTAGGATAATTCTGACTTTCCTGAAGTCTCGGGTGTGAAATACTGAGGCTAGGCATTTGGTAAGCACTTTCATTCTGCTAGGAAGGCCAAAGTACAAGACATTAAACTGAACATTGAAAGTCAAACATTTCTTCTGAAACTTTAAGACTGGCAAGTAAAGAAAGGAGAAAGGCACTACACATTAATAGTCATCAGAAAAGCTTTGTAATTCAGGACAGTAAGATATTCTGAAGAGTTAGCATCCTGAACATTTATATATATATATATATATATATATATATATATATATATATATATATATATATATAGACAAATTTACATTGGGCTCCATTGTTTTCTTTCTTTAGACAAAAAAAAGTCATCAGTCCTGTACTTCTAATCTGCTTTTAGAGCCATTTCACCTTTTTTCATACCCAATGTGCTTTAATGCATTGGCATAACCAAGGGGGTCTGATGCTTTGAGGTAAAAGGAATGAGACCTCACACATACACACACACACACACACACACACACACACACACACACACATATATATATATATATATATATATATATATATATATATATATATATATATATGTATATGGGTCTATATTGCAACATTGAATGCTTAAAACAGCGAACAATGTTACATCGACACATTTCCAGCGAAAGCTGAAAATGTCGAATCCACAGAACAGCAATTTCTTTCCTAGGGAAAGAAATCGCTGTTCCAACCCCCGCAAAAAAAAAAAAAAAACATTACACACTTCCAAACACATACACACATACCCAGTCCTAATTATACTCCCCCAAAAAACAGTAAACAACTAAATACACATATGCACATAACCCAAACATGCATTTAATGAAAAAAAAAAAAACAGTAAACATTTTAAACCATATGCACTTACCTTAACCTGCACCCTAACCCTAAGGTCAGTAACTCTCGCACATTTACATAAACAGCTCCATACACATAAATACTTACCTTAACCCTAATTCTACCCCCCAAAACAAAAGTAAACAACTAAAAACACATACACACGTAACTCAACCATACATTTAACACAAAATATAAAACAGTAAACACTTTCACACATATGCACTTACCTTAACCTGTACCCTAACCCTAAGGTCAGTAACTGTTGCACAATCATGCTTGGGAGCTATACAGGACAGGGGACCACACTACACTTCAGAACACGGCAAAACAACAAAGTGGTCAAGTGACTTCTTTCCCAGGGAAAGAATTCGCTGAACAGCCGCTTTACTGTTTTGCCTGTTCGCTATACATGTGTTGACGAAAACGCATTTGACATAATGCATTTTTGTTGTACTCATAGGAACCCATATATATATATATATATATATATATATATATATATATATATATATAAATTGAGAGAGATGGAGAAAAAATTATTTTGTACAACTTAATTTAGTATTTCCTTGACACTATTACTCCTGTATAGTGATTCCACATTTTTGATGCTGTTAATATACAGAATTAGGAAATCTAGTTCTTAGTTGAACAACATAATACAGGGCAACAAAGCTGATGGTAGATCGTCATGACATAACTGTGACGTGAAACGTTTGTCTTTGGGAGGTGGGTTCCACCAGGCTGTTGATTTTGATGCTTTTTCCTTCTATTCCGATATGCTTACCTGTCTCTTGTTATCACACTTCTCTTATATTGTTTGTCCTCTATAAAATGGCCAGTTTTAAAAATAGTATTTGCAAACCTGTTTAGGAGTTGGAGGGTGAAACATTTCTAAAACATTCTGTGATGTTTTACCCTTTTCCTCCAAATATTGCAGACCTTTCTGAGAATGGCACAAAGAGCAGGCCTTGGCAGCGTAAGTATTTAAGATCTTCTTAGCTTGATGCCATCACAGAAAGGTCCTTGATAACGTAATGAGAGTTCCATAAACAGCAGTTCAGAACTGACAATGGCGATAGTATTGCAGCTATTTCAGCTACACATAACCGTAAGTGAACCACATCTGTTTGCTGTTTGTGTTACTTCTGCAACATTTGTCTCAACAGCAATATCAGCTATATATTTTAGTCCCTAGTTTGTTTCATATTATCCAACTATTTGTATGCCATACATGTGACATAATTTATGTCCCACATGCAAAAAGTGGACAAAGTACAGCCATTTTAAAGAAAACAGTCTGCAATCCTGATTTGCCTACCTTCTCATTATAACTGCAATGCATGGCTGTTGCCTCACTGTTAATATGATTCTAATTCTGTTGCAGCTGCTTCTGTTCATATGTTTTTATACATGTAACTATGCTCCTTAGTCAATTAAACCTGTCAGACTGCTTTAGAGAAAGTTTAGCATTTAATTCTTCTTCCCTCTGAAGAAATATATAATGTAAGGAGCAATATGCATTTTTTATTGTTTTACATTTGATAATCCAGGTATAATATTAATGTAAAAGGACCATCTTCAGGAACAGCCCATGGGTTACTAACTTCAAAAGAATTATAACTAATATTAGAGTATAACACATAATTTACAAAACTTATACTTTGCAAATTAAAATGTTACAATAAAAAGAAAACAAATGGCAAGAAATTAACATAAAAAACAGGGAAAATGTGATAAACAATTACATCCATTTCTGAAAGGGGAAAAAGAAACAAAAACAAGAATATTAGAAAGAAAAATAGGTTCAAGGAAAGAAAGGGAGACTGGAAAAAAGAAAGTAACAGAAGTATTAAGAATAAACTGGCCATCGTATCAGGAATTAGTGGACGAACCAGAACTCCACATTCGCAGAAATATTAATGCCACATGAAACATTTGGCAAGGATAGCCATTAATAACAGTCACACTGGTGGGAAAAGACTTCAGAGTCGAATGTTGCACAAAACATAAAGTTATTACTTAGCAACCTCATGAAACAACAATAGAGGTTCAGTGCTTCCGTCCTCTGATAACTGGACTTCATCAGAACAATTACCCATAAAGCAAGAAGCCTTTTTATACATCATACTAAATTAATTGATTATATAATATTTAAATCAGTAAAATTTCCTCAGACTGCCAGCATAAACAGCTACAGTGTTATCAAACCTACTAGTAAAAATATGTAACAGTTGCAAAAAAATAATTTACAACGATATGCAATGCACTTGAAAGATTACTGCAGCTAAAATTAAAAACATTTGTTTCAGTTTTTTATATAATACTCTTAGCTAAAAACTTTTTCATACGCTATGTGACACATATCAAATGTGTACCCTATGACATCAATGCATAATTACCCAAAATAATATCCAACTTTGAATTTTAGTATGCTGGAAATTGAAACATTTTCATTTAAACCTGGTGGCTGGGTGGCATTGGTCCTATGTTGCCATTTAAGTTCTAAAAATGTTAAGAACTCATCACTTGTCCCCACCCCACCCCTGCTCACCTAAATTAATTTGCATCATTTCAATTTATTCGTTAATCACAAGAAAAACATCTTTAACCATTCAAAAGGGTAGCATATTCCCTCTCACCCTGCCTGAATAACCAGCGTTCTCACCTTACTCACTTATTCATAAACATCAAGCAGTGTCCATCCGGTGACTTTCACCCCAAAATTGTTACATCCATCCAAACACCACAGGGGGAAGCAGCATTCAAACAAGCAAGCCTGCCCCTCTTCTTTGCCTAAGCACCCCGCAACTTCAGAAATCAAACATCCTTACTCCAGAAAACAGAGGAAGGGACAGGTGGGTAACAGTCACACCAAAACGTGCTTACTATACCAACTGCTCACACATAAATTACTCTAAGCCCCACCCTGCACCTACTTCACTTCCTCCCTCCTTCCTTCAAAAGTAACCCTTGCCTACTCAAATTACCTCATACAAAACTTACAATCCCTGCTTAATCCCTTCCCTAACCCCAATCTAACCCCCATTTCCACCTATTCACCTGCCCTTAAACCTCAAGATGTCCCCATGACAAATTAGTTTGTACCCAGACCTCATTTACTAGGTTTCTTAAGGGGAAAGGTCTGGGGTAAAAGTAACCGTTGCCTTAAGGTAAAAATAAAATAAAGTCTAAGAAAAAAGTGTGAATGGTTTTTACTTTATATCCATTAACAGCTATGGAGCCCTGCAGCCATGGTTGAGAAAGTAGGTCTGCTTACTAGGATATGTCTGCATGTCTGCAAATGTGTCTGACAACCAGCCTTCCCCTATGGTAGAAATCACAGTCTCATAAAACATCTTGGAAAAATAAATTAAAAAACAATCTTTTTGATGTCCATCAGCAGAGCAGCATTATACCTAAGTAATAGGAGAGGGATGGGTCAAAATGATTGGATGTGGAAGATATCAACTACCCTGCGTATGCAAATGAGCTGGTGGTGACTGTCTATCCCTTAGCAAAATCCAGACAGTGGGACGTGAAACCGCTGTTTCAAAAACATGTCTCTTTAAGCTATTTCTATTTATTGATTTTTGTCATCATGAGCTGGGTACATCTCATACGTGTTAGTTATATATTAAGGCATTGTAAATAACTTTAAACACGGTGCATTATACAGCATTTGCTAATGTTATGAAGCTGTGGTGATTTCTTTCTCTCCCATTAAGAAAGACGACAGATGACGATGTTTAGCAACTGAAATAAAAACAATAAGTTAATAAAGCTGCATGACTGCTTGAGAAAAGATTTTGTGTCATTTGTTTTAGTCTGGCTATATATATGCAAAGCATTGTGAATAAAATAATTAATATATATATATATATATATATATATATATATATATATATATATATATATATATATGCTAGGTAATGGATTGCGTTGTCATTCAGTCCAAATCGAGTGGTTACACAAATTACCTCGGTTGCCACTCCAGTGATGGAGGGAATAAAAGCACAAGAGCAACAAGGGATGGGAGGACTTACAAAACAGCGTCGGTTTATACCAATTAATTATAATAAACAGGTATTTTAAAACTAGCATTACTCCATGGGCTAATACAAGTAACAAGTTCATTAAAGAAGATGAAATGGTTGCCCCTCAACACTTTTTAGTTTGTCTGTGGGGAGCGGGCAATCACTTGCATAAATTGGGTCTTTTGGTACCTTCCTCCTTAGCTTCTTACCTAAGCTTCTACTAACTCGCCAGGTAAGTCCACTTACCCCTTAGTGCTCTTGCGCTGCAGCCTGCATTGCACACAAGATGGGTAATTAACTGAGCTATTTCTATGTAGTTGTATAGGACATTCATTAGTTGCATTGCAATGTCAGTTCATACTTCTCAACTGTCCCTTCTTTTTGTCCCTGATTAGTTGACAGCTATAATCAGTAGTCCAGTCATACCTCTCAAGTGTACCTCATTACGAGGAACGTACCTCATTTGGGGTCTTAAAAAGTTCATGTTCTTCGAAGTTCCTCAAAGTTCCACATTGAAAGAGTCTGTCACACATTCAGTGTTAGGAATTTTTAAGTGAAACCCACGGTAAATAGAAATTAATCATATTAATTCATTAAGGGATCTTTTTTATAAGTAAAACCAGCATATTTTAACCATTTTATGACCTTCCTAGTTGAAGTTGTTAGTAACATTTTGCGCATTTGTTCCACATTATGAAGGCGAGTGTCCTCATTTTGGAGATGGAAGGTTGAGAGCTATGGTACTAGTCCTTCCAATTTTATATTTAAATCAGGTAGTAACATTTGTCCTGTAACCTTAATGGAGTTGCAAATCATTTAATAATTATTCTAACTTTTACGCTTGGAGAGCTAATTTTCTCAGCCTTGTACGCTCTGTCCAGGCATTGCGCTCAGCATATTACCCAAAAGCATAAGAAAATTCCTGGTCATGCCGGAGCAGCTTTTAAATATTTATAAATAAATATTTTTAAGAAAAAGAATTAAACACCTGCGATACTTGTTATAGTTCGTTGCCTGTAATTAGTATTTTTTTTTTTCAAAAAGTGGGTTTTAGGAAGAAATGAGCAATATTTTGAAAGAGAAACCATGGAATATCACGTCTGAAACAGCTACGAGTCAGTCAAAATCGAAGGACGCTACCATAGATGTTGGGTCAGTAGAGATATTTTTTATCTATATAATCTTGCCTAGCCATAGCGTCGTTATTTTGTTTTTTTTTTTTTTTTTTTGCATTAAAAAAAAAAAGCAATACTTCTAAAAGTGAAAATTGGGAACTTCTTTTAAGACTTGCAGTTGTTTATGTGTTTTCAGTTTATTTTCATATTTTAACTGCTGGCATGCCTTTTTTATCTAAATCGCTTGACCGCATCATACCTACTTTAATTGAATGGCCAGTAATGGCAAAACCCAGGTGGGGTCACGATGAAAGTTTAGGTTCAGAAGCGTTCTATAAGTATTGAAATCATTAGTAAGTGAACCTGGATTTAGGAATGTATGTAACCACTGTTTTTTTATTCCAGAACTGTCATGCTGTTTCTAGGGTTACCACCTGTCCCACTTTGCGATGGACAGTCCCTCTTTGGGCAGTTGTGTTCTGACAAAAAATTGTAAAAATGGCAAATGCCCTGAGATTTTAGGACAAAATTATTTCCTATATTTTATGTAATAATTGCATAAAAACAGTTATTCTGTATCTGAAATACCTGTTCTAAGAAACAGAATAAGCAACTAAAATGCTACAAGTATAAGCTTTTATTTAGGCAATAAATTAAGTTCTATCCTTTGTACTGGGCATGGTTATGTGTTGGCCTGTAAAATCTGATGTTTATACCAAAAATGTCCCACTTTGACCATTTGAAAAGGTGGCAACCCTAGCTGTTTCTCATTCTCGAAATAAAAGGTATTTGTTCTTTGGCATATAACAACAAATTAAAGCCACAACAAATATTATAAATTTCACATATTATAACAATTTTATTGGACAGATAATAACATAGCAACGTATACATTTGGCATGTTCACATGTTGTCTTCTGTTTTTTTTTTTTTACATGCATGGACATAAAAGAGTGCGTACTTAATTCTACTGAGTTGATTAAAATATTACTCCCTCTAAAAACAGCACCTCATAGCTCATTTGAGTTTATGGCTACGCCCTCTGCTTACATTACATATTTCGGACTGATCACGAAGTGATATTTACTAGAATAATCATTTATTAGAGTGCAAAGTATTTCTGAACAACTTACATTGAGAAGTTATTGCTGACAGTTATATGACAGAGTACTGTAAAAGGTATCACATGTATTTTGGGAAAAAAAGTTCTTGCTGTCAGATTGGATTCAAAATATCTGTTACATTTTCCTATCAGCTCAATGGTACCCTTTAACAGCTGTCCAAGCACCTACAGCAGGTAGGATTGCCACCTTTTGAAATGCCCAAAGTGGGACAGTTGTGGTACAAACATCAGATTTTGCAGGCCAAAACATACAAGGAACAGAACTTCACTTTTTTTGCGAAATAAAAGCTTATTCTTGTAGCATTTTAGTTTACTATTCTGTTTCTTATAACATATAGGTGTTTCAGATATAGAATAACTGTTTAATGCAACTATTACATAAAATATAGGAAATGCTTTTGCCCTAATATCTCAGGACATTTGCCATTTTTACACTTTTTTTGCAGGACACAACTGCCCAAAGAGGGATTGTTCCATGGAAAGTGGGACAGGCGGTAACCCTAGTAGCAGGGAATAATAAAAATGACTTACGGCATGTCATTATTTATCTTAGGTATGGTTTCTAAGTGTGTGCCATCAATAATTCACTTGTCTTCGGAGCTTTCTCCCTTCTTCGAGTAAATGCGGCCATAGAGTATGTTGAAGCCACCCCCCTCAAAAAAATAATAATAAAATATTTTTTTCGCTCTTCTATGTTTCGGGGCAACCTTCTGAAATGTAGTCTATATACCAGATTGTGGTGTTCACTTGTAACCTGGATGTTACCTAGCAATACAAAAATATACTAATCACTGCCCGTTGACGCATTGCATTCATCTTGGCCTCAGTGGGCTGAAGTTGCAAACACCAACATCTGAAATCGAGCCATTGACTTACCCAACTTACAAAAAAGATAATAATTAATACAGAAATACTAACAAGGATATCATACTTGGAAAACTGTTTATGAATAATTATGACCAGAGAGGTTATAACAAATATGTGCATACACAGGTAATTGTTGCCATCCCTGATATTATGTAACATTTGGCACACAGTTTCCCATTTTGCTATACAGTGCTGCTTATGTAGTTAGTTCAGCTTAATGAGCAGTATGATGAAAGTATAAAAGTATAACAAGGCTGTAAACTGGTTGATTTTCTCATATAATAAGTGATATCCATGTATTACTAATAAATACCTAATTTGTTCTTTGTGGATATCATTTTGTATTCTGCTAGACAAAGTCTTTAACCTTGCATGTGTTTCTCTACAGGTTGCCAAGTTCACATTCCCTGAGTATGACATGCCAGAGTCACAAGATACTAGGATACAAAAATTATGATGGCTGGTTTTCCATACTAAATCACAATCTTTGCTATTTATATGTGTGCCTAGTAGGGATTCATCTTACTTAGAAGAGTTCTCTTCTGTTTATGTTTACACAACCCTCCAGCTGGCATATCTACGTTTAGAGGGTTTGGGAGATTTGCTTCCCCAATGGGATGGGGTGCCATCTTGGAAAATTTGCTTATAGCTTCGGTTTTCATTGTTTTGTTTTTTATTCATTTATGATTGGTGATTGTGGTTCCTCCCATCTTGTTAGCCAGGGTTTCATAGTGGAACTTTTTGGGCAACTGAATTAAACTGACATCTGTATTACACTGCATCATTTCATTACTGCAAGTTCCCCTTCTAGAAATTAAAGTGGTGACTCACAGCCAGTGAAGCATAGTCTGTGCTACCCTAGTCCAAGAGACATTAGCTCCAAGAAGCTCAATAGACAATGTTTTATATATAATTCATTTCCAAGGCATTTGCTAGAGAACTACAGATTTTGTAGGTATGACATGAGAAAATAGCCTCTTGGACTGATTAATCTAAACTGTCAACTGACTACAGTGAAATATGCGTTCTTCACCAAAGCACAGAATGGGTAAATGTTGGCATAACATTTATCAGAGGGCTGGCAGCTGGTTATAAGAATTCTACCCAATAAGTCCTGATACAAACCCATTATGTCTACTATTGGTAACTTGCCAAAAATAGCATCTGAACTATAGGATGGTTTTACTGGGTAGCAATCTGTTCAGTTTTCAGTTTGATTTATTGTTTAAACAGACAATTTTGCCTTATTGCATTTCATTTATTTTCACATTGTTTATACCATCTTGTAGAATGCCAACTTCCAGCAAATATTGTTCCACAACCTTTGAAGAGAACTAATACATATTCTATATGAAATGCAAAAACTGATAAATAGGTGTATGGGTGGTAGTTGTCCAAAAGCACTCAAACTATCCAGCACCGTTCTCATATTCAAGTTATTAGTCTACTATTCATATTAGTTCATGGAACAAACCCATAACAGACCAAGGATTCACCTCTTGGCTTTATCAGTATTCAGACATAATAACTCTTTTAAAGACACAACTGAGTTTTAGGAAATGCCTTATTTTATTACAGTGGTTAGTGTGTTGGCACCGATCTCAGGCATTCTACACTTATCAAAGACATATGTGAATTACCTGTAAATGAACTGTATTACAGTAAAAAATCAAAACATTTTCTTAAATCATTTCTTATTTTCTTAAACCATTATAGGAAGTCTATCTTTAGCATGACTTTTAATGTTTATAACAGTGCAGTTGTAATCCATGATGCAACAACCACTTTTAACTGTCAGTTTAGATTCAAATTTTTAAATTATGCATGTTAGAGTTGTTCTATTGCTACTTTTTATTTAAGATTAATGTGTTCTGTAGAAATCTGAACCCATGACTGGCCCCACGTGTCTAGGGATCACTGGTATCCCTCCAAATGTCAAATAGTTGCAGCAGTCAAGCACAATAAACCAAGAGGCTTTCCGGATGGTAATATGCATTCACAGTAGAGTTCCCTTTTTGTGTGGTGCTGACGTGTAAAATCGTGTTCCTTTTCATACTGAAACTAAGTTGACAACTACCTGGCTTATTAATAGTAATATAAAACCAACAAAGGTAAAAAACAAATACATGATGTCCATCACTGAATGCAAAAATAAAAGCTGATTTGAGATGTGTACATCAATGGTGACATGTTTGCTGTGGAGATTAGTAATTTATTTGTAGTACATAGAGAACAGTGATTACACTCTAATATTCAGATAAAGGCACATTAGTTAAGAGTAAATATTACATATTCCCCTGCTTCATTTAAGATCAAATATCTCCCTGCTTCATTTAAGATCAGGTCTCACTCTAAGTAGCCATGTCTGCTGGTACTGGCCAGCAGAAAACAGTAGCAGAAGAAAAAACAGATTTATTTCTGCCTGCTGTCCATATCTATAACATGTCCCTCACAAGTCTATATTATGTGATTCGGAAAAAATTCACTTGGCCATAAAATAAAAAAACAAACTTTAAAACACTAATTAAGAGGGGGGCTTCACCCCCACACTCCCAACTAAATATACCAACTCTGAGATTGCTCTACATTGAAGAAAAGGGCAATTCCTGATAGCGGCCAATGGAATTTTTTCCAGAGGAAAAAATTTGAGGACGTGGCCATTCGCAGTTTACAGCATTCTCTGTTTACGTGTTGATTATTATGTGTTCAAAGAAGAGATTCTTCGATCACATAATATAGACCCGCCACTCACTTCTTCTCATAAACTTAGAAAGTAACTATAATAACAGGATGTGTGTTCACCTGCATTTTCTGAAGGATACAAAGTCTGAAACTGAAATGAATGTCATTATTTAGTGACTTCACTCCTTAATGATTTGACTGAAAACTAAATATTTTATGAGAAACAGACCAAACATAGGCAAAAATGTGGACATTCTGTGAAAATCTGGACATTTGAGA
Organism: Protopterus annectens; assembly: GCF_019279795.1. NCBI lineage: Eukaryota > Metazoa > Chordata > Ceratodontiformes > Protopteridae > Protopterus > Protopterus annectens. Next base: position 1,681,801,487 of record NC_056743.1, read on the forward strand.
GGTATGTCAAGGTAAGTGTAAACATAAGGAACTGTATTACTCTGCTTCCTAACAGCAATGACTAAGTGATTTATAGCTTTGAAAGCCAGCATAACACTTAGCTCTTTTTTTTTCTTTTTTTTTAACTAGTAGTACATGGAAGAGATAAAGCTCCATGCGATACAAAGAATTATAATCATCACTGTAATCAGAACCCTTAATTATGCGGATGCCGAGATTCACCTCGAGCTTCTCTCCTAATTGAATTTCTTGGCATCCAACTCTCTAACACATAATAAGTAGGTTATGATTGAAGACCCTCTCATAATCCACTATATTTTCTTTTCTGCTAAATGATCTGGTGCAAATACCTTTTCAAACTTGACATGCACCATTATGGAAGATCTATTGAATGAAATACATCAAAATATAAACATTGTTGCAAGTACAAGAATAAAACAATAAACAGAAGAAGAAAAATATAACCATTACTGAAAGACATTATAATGAGAGCACTGCTACAGGCGTAAAGAAGACAACAATCACCAGAATATAAACATCGCTAATGTAGAGTAATGGTATAAAATACAACACTTTCACATAGCAAATGCATATTAATATATTAACTTCTACTATATATAGATATAGATATAGATATATATGTATAAATGGCAGTAAGACAGATATACACCCATGGTAATATTATGTTATGCAAAGCCTAATGTGGGAAAAGGTATAGCAGCAGGAAGTCCCACAGCCTGTGCCACTGCAGTATGCATGGAGTTAATTCCATAGTCATATAGTTGGGAAATATTAAAATAGGTAATACACTGCTTAGGTGTTAAACTTTTTTAATATATCCAGGCCTGAGGCGACCAAACTGCATCTGGTTTATGCATGGAATGACATGATTTTAGACATCTGCATAAGCAAAATAAAAATATGAATAGATGCAAGAATGCTAGTTTTTATTTTTCCTTCATATGACTGTGTTAACCAGGGTAGAAGAACTGAGGTCTATATCACATAGTCAAAATTCTGTAAGTTTGAACACCATATGTTCAAACCTATATGTTCAAACTTACAGAATTCCGAACACATAAAAAAAATAAATAAAACAACAGAAAAAAATGAAGGGTTGTAAGTAGGGGACACGCCCACCAGCACCCCCCACACCCCCGCTCTTTAAATATACCAACTCCGAGACCGTACTACAATGTGTTACAAGGAAGTTTCCCTTTATTGCATTGTAGTGCTGTCTTGGAGTTGGTATATTTAAAGAGTGGGGGGTGTGGGGGGTGCAGGGGGGTTTGCCCCCTGGTTACAACTGTCAGGAAGTTGCTCCTGCTTTTTATTTTTTTATTTTTTGAATTTGAAGTATGACAACTTCGAACATATGGTCTCAACCATATAACGTTCAAAGTTGTCATACTTCGACTATGTTATATAGACCTGAAAAACTGATCACAAACAATCAATTTCAGTCTCTGCCTTTGAAGATACACAGAGTAACAATATACTTTAAAGAACGTAAGAACACAACTTAAAAGACATATTTTTACACAATACAGCATAGTATTTAACATATAACACACAAGTTTTATAGCATACAGCAGTGTGAATAGTTTTGCAGAACTAAGAAATGTATCAAAAATGCACAGTTCTTTGCATGTTAGATGTGATTAGGATAGAGAGTCATAGGCAGATGGATGTAAGTTTGAGAGGTGGAGACAGAAGTATTACATTAAGTGGAGTGAGGTGAAGTTATGTAGGTTATATGGCTTGAGATAAGACACTGGAATTTTTGTTGATTTTGGAGATAGTTTGTAGTTGTGCTTGAAATGCTGGGTAAGAGAATGTGTTTTTAAGATGGAAGGAGATAAAATTCCCAGAGAATAAAGAGAAGGAATGATCTGTACAAAAGTGTTTAGCTTTAGTGCATTGCCACAAGGCTGCTGTGTGGTCATAGGTTCATAGGTAGGTACTAGGCTATCGGCCCAAGGGCCTAAGTAAGCCTAGCCAACAAGGTTCCCTGGCTTACGCCACCCAAGAAAGTTAATTTCCTGTGCCCCTGTCAAGAAGAGCCACAGACGTAATCCCCATTGGTGTATTTCCTATTTCCCATCCGCTCATCAAGATTTTTCTTGAAGAGTGCTAATGAGGAACTTTGCTTGACATAGATAGGTAGTTTGTCCAGAGACTGGGAAGTCTCTGGGATAGGAATCTATCCCTCCAGCATGTCCTGTTTATTGTGGTGACAAGGTTTTGGTCCCTAGAGCATATAGCCCAGAGGGATTGGGATTTCTTTAGGTGTAGCATGTTCAACAGCTCTGGGTTTAACATAGCTTTATATGTTAGGTAGAGATCTCCTCAGAGTAGGTGATATCCTACAGAGTAAAGCTGGAGTTTTTTGAGAGGGTCAGTGTAGAGCATCTGTTTAAGGCCAGTAATCCTCTTTGTGAGGTGCTTCTGTGGACTTTCAAGCTGCTGCAGATGTCTTGTGAGGTATATTCCAAAAGGGGCATTATACTCTATTATGGGTCTAATGAGTGCTGAGCAGAAGGGAACAATGACCTCTTTTTTTTCCTGGATGAGAACTCTTTTGTGATGAGGTGTGCCACATAGAAGGATTTCCTGACTACTGTGGTGATGTGATTATTAAAAGAGATACTGTGGTGATGTGATTATTAAAAGAGATACTGTGGCGATGTGATTATTAAAAGAGAGACTACTGTCCACCTGGATCCCAAGGTCTCTTATCACTCATTCCGCATTAAGTAGACTGCCGTTTATGTGGTAGTTCATGGGTACAGAGTTTTTACCAAAGGGGATGACAATGCACTTTTTGGCATTGAACTCAAGGCCAAGCCTCTGACACCAGGCAGCTGTCTCAGTGAGGCCTTTCTGTAGGATGTCCACATCATTTGGGGACTCGACTATGGCTCCTAGTTTGCAGTCATCTGTGAACTCCATTAGCCAGAGGCCTTCTGTGTTAGCTCGTACTTCAGAAAAGTAGATACCAAACAGGAGAGGTCCCAGGACTGAACCCTGTGGTACTCCACTTGTCACTGGTTTGAAATCAGATTTGGAGTCTGGAACTTTTACAGTGTGGGTTCTGTCAGTGAGTCAGCTGGCAACCTGACAGGGGTTGGGAGGGTGGCCTAATGGTTAAGGTGTTTGCCTTACAAACACAAGGTGCAGGGTTTGAATCTCACAAGGGATAATTGGCTAGGCTTAAAATGGCTCGCAAGGGCAGTTAGCTTAGTACTAATCTATGACTCTATGAATCTATGAAACCCATCTTGTAATGTAGGGATTTATACCTAGTTTAGTGAGTTTGGCTATAATTCCAGAATGGAGGATGGTGTTGAAAGCCTTGGCGAGGTCAAGATAGACTGTGTGAACCACTTTATCCTCGTCTACGGCTTTGGTGACTGCCACAAAGAAGTCGATCAGGTTCAGAAAGCATGATCTGCCTTTCACAAACCTGAACTGGGTGAGGTCCAGAGTTTGGAGGTTACCAATGTCTTTGTTTATGAGTTCCATGATGATATGTTCCATGGCCTTGCAGACCAGGCTTGTCAGGCTAATAGGGAGATAGTTCCTAGGATCATTGGTGGCTCCCCCTTTGTGGAGTGTGATAACTGTTGCTGTGCGCAATTCAGTGGGCACAAAGCCTGATGTGAGACTATGATTGAACATGGTGCATAGGTGGAGAGCCAGTTTGTTCTGAAGTTCTTGTAAAACGTGGCCTGGGATGTTGTCCTTTCTCATGGATGCAGTGTTTTTGGTTTTAGAGAGTTCAGCTTTTACCTGCATAAATGTGATTGCAGGGACTCTGCATTCTTCCTGTATAGATATGGACCCTTTAGGGGGTGAGAGGGGGGTAAAGTTAGCGCTGAACCTATCTGCCAGGATGTTGGCAATATCAGTTGGTTCTGTAATTTTCATGCAGTTGTGCTGTAACTCAGAGCAGATCTGGGTGTTGCCATTGAGATTCTTGACATAGCTATAGAATGCTTTGTGGTTGCCTTTAGAATCAGTGGCAAGTTTGTTTTCATAGCTAGCTTTGGAGGATCTTATAAGGGATCTCAGCTTTTTACTGAGGCTGACCAGGGAGCTCCTCCACTCATGTGATTTTACTCTCTTTTGCAACAGTTTCTTCCTTCTGTTGTAGAGTTTGTTTATGGCAGGGGACCACCAGATTGGCTTCCTTTTTTTGGAGGATAGCATCTTAGTTCTGTTTGGGACAGCATGATCCATGCAGTCATGTAAGTGCTTATTGAGTGCATTTGTGTAGGGTTCAGCAGTCGTAACTGTATTGTCCATCTGCCTGGGTGTCATGAGATTTGCCACTTCTGTCTTAAGAAGCATGAAGTTGGCTTTGGAGAAATGTTTCCTTAATGGTGGGTGGGGGTGGAATGCGGATATCTAGGGTGATTAGCTTATGGTTGGATCTGACCAACGAGGAGTTGACTTCAGGTGTGGAACACTGGTCACTCATGTTAGTAATGACTGAGTAATGGATATTGTTGCACCTGGTGGAGGTGTGGATAAGTTGATCTAGGGCTTTGGAATTTATGAATTCCGGAAAGCATTGAGTGAAGGAGTTGGTACATGAGTAGTTTTCCCAGTTAATGGTGGGGATAGTTGAAATCGCCCATTATTAGGGTGTTTGGTTGAACCCTAATATTTTCCAGTTTATCAAGAAAGGAGGAGTGGGAATCCTGGGGCATGGTGGGGGATCTGTAGCAAGCTACAATTTGGATTGCAGTTTTACCCAGAGTTAGTTACACTTGGATAACCTCAGATGCATTATGCTGAGCAACTAGCCTGGAGGTGTGGATATCCTTAATGAATATGGACACACCTCCGCCTTTGGTATTCTGGTCCAGGTTAGATGGCAGAAAAGTATGGTATGAGTTATAGCCTGGTAATGCAGGGGTGCTCTCTAGAGCTTTGAACCAGGTCTCAGTCACTGCACAGATATCGATGTTCTCCATTTTAAGGATTGCCTTGAGTGAGTGCATCTTAAGATTTAGACTTCTAGCATTGAGTAGCATTACCCTCAGATTTTGCTTTCCTGTTACTGTTACTGTGGTAAATTTGTCATTTGAACCTTGCCTTAAAAAGGCACTATAGGGGTGGCAAGACCCTTAGCCAGTATCCGGAATCCCAGGGGCGACAGGTGCAGGTCATCTCTTTCAAAGCATTGTGGTCTGTCGACCATGTCATCCCAGGCAGACAGATACTGGATCCCCTTAGAATGACACCAGAAGCTTAGACGACTGTTGAAGTCAATTATTTTGTCCTTGTACTGCGGTATCATTCTGGGCAATGGCAGGATGCTATTCAGGTCTAGGGTCATACCTGCCTGGGCTACAAGATTGGAGAGCTCTTCCATGTCTCTTTTCATGTAGTACAGGGAGGTATGTCTTAGTTTGTTCACACCAACATGGACAATGACAGCGTCATATCTGTACTTGTTGTGGAGTGACCTGAGTGCATGTGTTATGTGGCGGATCCTGACACCCAACAGGCAGCTGACAGTAATCTTCTCCTTGTTTAGCCTGGTTAGTGGGACATCCATGTTCCTGACTATAGAGTCCCCTATGACTAGTGTGTTGGGTACATTGTTTTGCCTTATGGGCTGTGGTTTATTGGCACACTGAGTCTGTGGGCTATGTGTCATTTGGGTTGCGTTGGGGGGGTGGAGGTTGCTTGTGTTTCTGCTTTGGAGGTCTCTGTTGCTTGAGCAGATTATTATTGAGAGCCTCTGTGAATGTTTTTGTGTTTCTCTGTGTGGATATTGGTGGTGTAGGTTTAGTGGGACTATGTGATGAGTGTGGTGTGGAGCAAATGTTTACCTTCTCCTCATGACTGTCAAGTTCAGTCTTGGTTGGAGAGAGCTTTACCTCCAGTTTGGCTAGTTAAGTGCATCTCTTACAGGTTGTGGTGTTAGGTGGTAGGAGGAGAGGGTTGTCTGTGTACATGAGGCAATGGCTACATTGCCCCAAGATGCCCGGAGTCATCAGATAGACGAGAGAGAACACTGGGAGCCGAATCTTGGGCATGCCTGAATAAAAAACTACTTTCCTCTAGACAAGTGAGAAAAGTGAGTATAAGAGTTGTTTTTCTCCAAGCAAGTGAGGAAAGTAAGTACAAAAACTGTTTTCCCCTAGGTAAAGAGGAAGGTTGAGTGCTATAGTAATTTGTAGCTTATTTAGTGCTAACAACAAGTTTTGAACAAGTGCTGAGAACGAATAAGCAAATTCAAGTGCTAAAACTAAGAATCTATACCTGGATCTTGTGGTAGATAGGCTACCTAGTGCTTACCATTCCCACTGATAATCTAGAAGGCTTCTCTCCAACAGAGAAAGGCTTGGGGGGCTTAGAAGCTTACAAACAGTCCTGGATACACCAAAACTGTATCTGGACTAGACTAGTTACAGGGAAGATGGGAAACAAGTGCAAATGTGGGCTTTTAAACCAGTAAGTTGAAAGAGATAGAAAAACTGCCAAAAGGCCAATAAACTACAATTTCTGGGCCAGAAACCACTCTTGTGGTAGATAGACTACCTAGTGCTTACCACTCCCACTGATAAGCTAGAAGGCTTCCTTCCAACACAGAAAGGCTTTAGTGGCTCAGAAGCTTACAAACAGTCCTGGATGCAGCAAATCTGTATCTGGACTAGACTAGTTACAGGAAAGGTGGGAAACAAGTGCAAACGCAGGGTTTTAAACCAGAAAGTTGATTTCATGATTTCAGAGGTTGTAGAGAGAGATCTCTGACTAGTGAAAAGGTATTGTTACTTAGCAGTTTGATTAGGTGTGAATCTAAAAGAAGGTCCGCACCTGGTTTGACAAGTAGATATTTAGCATGGTATTCTTCTTTGGGGCAGAGAGTACTGAATCTGCAGATTTTATTGGTGAGAGTTTGAACAAGTGTTGAATTCTCCTTGAGGCATATGCTATTGTTAGAAGTGCATACTTACAATGTGATACTTATATACCTTTCCCTATAGCAATTCAAGAAGACTTAGGGAGAAAGGAAGCAATCTTCATCTAGTGCATACGTGGTTTAATTTCCATATGTGTGATGTTTAAGTGGAGTGGGTGTGGGGGTAAAGGTAAGAAGTTGGTCAAGTTGGTGACCTAGATATTTAAAACAAGTAGTGTGTCGCATAGCTATATTACTGTAATATGGGATTTTTAGTGTATTTATGATTTTCCTCAGTTTATGTTTGTTTCCGAAAAGCATAGTTTTGTCTTAGATTAATTTAGTAGTAGCTTTATGTGCTTGAGCCATCAGATTAGAGAGAGGAAATTAAACTGCAGTTTGGTTTTGTTGTAATGTGGGATTAGTTCGAGTGGAATAGGACCGTGTCATTATCATACAGGAGGAGAGGGAGATTAAAGGGATTGTGGAAATGTTTACTGATGTAGATGGAGAAGTGAATTGGGGCCAGAATTGATCCTTGAAGGATAGTTTGTTTCTGACTAGCTAATGGTGAGACTAAGGAGTGAGTATTGACTTTGAGTTGTTAATTTGTAAGATAGCTCTGGAAACAGGGAAGCCTGTCAGAACTAATGCCTATCTGAAGAAGGTGGTGCAAAAGTATGTTACGATTAGCTAAATCAAAATATTTGGTAAGGACAACAAAGATAGTGCCTGTTAGCTATCCATTACCCATAGCTAATAGAATTACATCTGTTAAAGTTCATAGGGCTGTTAGTATGGTGCATTCTGACAAGAAATATGATGTTTGATACGAGGTTATAGGCTCTTATGTACTCCAATCTGTTTGTTGATGATTTATACTACAATTTTACCAAGGATGAGGACTATGGATATCGGGCAATAATGTGTGAGTTTTGATAAGTTTGATTATTTTGGTAGTGGGTTTAAAATGGCAACTCTATATACATCAGGCAAGTTGTTTTGGTGTGAGAAAGAGTTTTTTATATTTTGAAATGGTGTTATTAGGTAATTCCCTACAGTAAGATATAAACCAGATACAGTGCCCATCTGTACTTGTGGGAACTGTCACTTTTTATTTGCTCAAATACTGTTTGTATATGTTTTCATATAATGCTTGTGGAATGAAGAGTGGAGGTTCTGGGGTATTGGAAAGCTTCATTAGGTTGAAAAACATTGTTGTAATGTTATAGGCTTCATTATTTTAAGATACATTGTTGGAATGTTGCAGGCTTCATTACATTGAGAGATATTGTTGGAATGTTGCAGGTTTCATTGTGCTGAAAGACATTGTTGGAATGTTAGAGGCTTCATTGTGTTGAGAGACATTGCTGGAATGTTATAGGCTTCATTGTGTTGAGAGATATTGTTGGAATGTTACTAAATTTCACTAAGACAACTGTGTGGGAGAAAAAGAGGGCAAAATGATATTTGGGGTAGAGGTGATTTTCCTACCTGTTAGTCAGATTACCTCTTTCTAGAATTGTTTGAGGTTGTTAATTAAAAATGTGTTTAGTTTTCATAAACTGAGTTTTGTCTCCTGACTGATTGCTTTGCTAATTTCCTGAGCATGAGCTGAATATAATGTTGCCTTGTGTCTTGGGTTGGCTTTCCATGTATGCCAGGATTTGTCCTTGAATTTAAGTAAGTTAACTGCTCATTCTTCATTTATGTTTTCTGGAAGAGTTTTAGTGAATGATTCTACAGCAAGGTTGGACTCAGTAATGTTGTCTGGGAGGTTGGACCAGTTGAGTATCGAGAATGGTTTTAAGTTTAGTCTGTGCAAAACATAAACAAATGTAGAATCTAAACTGTACAACACACACACACACACTAGCTTACATTTGCAGTGCTGATACTGAAGCTTATTTTAGTCGAGTAGAGTTATATCCTGTACAAGTATACATTGAAGACAGGTCAGTTTAGTGTTTGACTACCCAGCAACCCTGAATCAATTGCATTTATACTCATTTTCCACATGAGACTTTTGGTTTTCTTGAATTTTAATATGCTATTGATTTGCTGAATGTTTTAGGAATGGCTTCCAAAAGGCATTTGCTGCTTTTAAAAGTAACTAGTTTGTATGGGGTTCTCCCTTGATTGCCAAAGTTTGCTCTCTTTCAGTCTACTTTTAAAGGGTGCAGTAGTTGTTATAATTTATACATTTATAATTTATAATTGTTATAATGTAATTTGTAGGTAAGGTATCTGAGTAATATGGTTCTAGCTGACATTGAACATATGTGGTACAGTGCTGTTCCCTATTTGAGGTACCAGTGAAAAAAATTATTTTCTTTGGTTTGGAATGTAGCTGAGTTTTGGGTGTACAGTATGGAAATGAAGGACAGTGAATGTTCTAAGATGGGCAACAGTACACTCACTGCTATAGGTCGTCAGATGCATAATGATAAATTAACTATTGTAAAATAAACATTTATATGAATTCTTTTCATTCTGTCACACATTTGTTTGGTTGACAGAATGAGCAGCAAGGTTATTTGTTCAAACATTCTGTGTATGGAATGTTCATTTTGTAAGATATATGCTGTATTGCAACATGTAAATGTGTTTTATGTGTGTTTTGGGGGGGTGGTCCTCAACTTTGGGTTTGTGGGGGATCTAATTATGGGATCTGTCCAGAGTGGCAGTTCATCTAGCTCTAGCTCTGCTTTACAAATGCTAGTGTTTATATGGATATCAAATAAAAAGTCATTTCCTATAAGGACTCAAATGTTTTTAAATATCTTGTCCAGTTTAAGCTGTTGCCCATCACTAGTTTGTAAAACTGGTGTGATTTTTAGACTAGTTACAGAATGCTGCACTTTTAACAATTTGGGATACTTTTTACTGCACAACTTGTATGCAATATTTAGTGTTATTTCAATGGAGGTGGTAACAGATTGGTTATGGACAGTGCTCCCAAGTTTCAGCCATCTGCAGAATTGCTTAGCTAGATATTGTTGACATCTGAAAAAAAATGTGACAAGGGAGGGCAAGTATAGGAGTTGTCTTAGTGTTATTGTGCAGTGTCTGTCATGGAGTATAAGTAGAGATGTTGCATAGAACATGCAAAGATCACCCTTCATCCAGGATGGAGGACTCTTTCTCAAAAAGAAAGAAAGAAAAATGTATATATATATATATATATATATATATATATATATATATATATATATATATATATATATATATATATATATATATGGGATCCTATCAGATAGTCAAACTTCTGCAAGTTTGAACCTCATATGGTTGAGACCAAAAGTTCGAATTTACATAAGTTTGAGCATTTCAATGGAAATCTCTGTAAGGGGAGGTTTCCATTTTGTTCAATGTGGTGCAATCACGGAGTTGCTTTATTTAAGTAGTGGGGGTGTGTGGGGGGCACAGTCCCCCACGTGGGGGTTGCAGGTGGGCTTGCCCCCTGCTTACAACAGTTTATTTTTTTGTTTTCTTTTTTTTGTTTTTTATCCATAGTCTAAGTTTTTTAACTTCGAACAGGATGGTTCGAACATTCCATATTTGACATTATTAAACTTTGACTATGTGATATAATATATATATATATATATATATATATATATATATATATATATATATATATAAGGTTAAGCATACAAGATCTACCTTTGACAAAGCTGTACTAGGATGTGTCATGAAAAAGTAGACTTTCTCATGTTTGTCTGAATAAGTTCCAAGATAATTCTCTCTAACACCTTGTACAGTATGCCTGAAAGGCTGACTGATATGTAATTACTGGGGATTGTGGATAGGCCTCCTTGTTAATTGGGACCAAAATAGCCTGCTTCTTGATTTCATTGACATAGCCAATTTTTAATGCATTATAAAAAATTTGTATAACGTGCTAAACTAGGCTTTCAGTTACTATTTGAAATATCGGGACCAGCTATAGTGAGTCACGAAATATGGAGACTGAATGGCTGAAAGATCGGACTTACACATACCAAGTCTAAGATGCTATTTCTCAGACTATTTCCTTTTCTCTGAGGTAAGTCCAGTCTTGTAGTTGTTATATACAAGTTTTGGGGGGTGAGAATCTTGCCCTCCACATGGGGGTTGCAAGGGGAATTGCCCCCTTGCAAAAAGAAGTTTTAGGAAGAAGTGTGATCTTCAAGATTTGCGCTTCTGCTGTGTTTTTGATCTTTTTTCATTATGTCAGCATTTGACATTTCAATTGCTGACATTTCAGTAGAGAGACGGCTATTTCTGATAGCAGAGATTAGTCTTCCCGATATTTCACCTGGTCCTATAGATTTTTTTTCTGAACTGAGAGTTGAGGTAATATGTTCTTATATAATTTCAGGTTGTGTTAAATTCAGGGAGGTAGTGTGGATGAAATGCTCTTCCGAGACTTGAAATTTGGTCAGTATTAAATGGATCTTTCTTAACTTACTGATTTAAACAGCCTGGTTTTATGAAATACTGCTTGTTGGTTGTTTTTTGTGTATTACTGCTTAGGAGTTACTTTTTTATTGTTAAATGAATAAATGAATCATACTGTGTGACTTCACAGTTATACAAACTGCACATACTGTGTCAGATTTTAAAGGCCGCTCTCTAAAATTGAAATGGAAATATAAAGTAAAACATCACAACATTAGAACGACTGGATATTTTAATGTTTCTCAAAAAAAATAATAATAACAATAATATTTCATCTGCTTCCAACTTAGAAATACTTCCTTCTCTCAGACTTACCATCTCAGGCATTAGTATAACCATAGGGAATTCCCATAAGAGAAAACAGCAGCAGTGGTGTACATTTCTAAAATGGCCTTCCCAGTTCCCACCACATTTAATGCAGTGTGCTCTTTCTTGGATGATAAATGCATCAGTGTTGCCATAAGTCTAACAAATAGTCTGAGGGCTAGCACAGACAGCTGTGCTTGATTTATGGTTCAACAACTAGTCTTCTGTTAACACTATCTACATGTCTATCATCTATCTATCTGCCTATCTATCTGTCTATCTATATATCTAGTAGACATTGTTGGTCAATGGTCTCTTTGCAGTGGAGGCCCAAGGTGATATTCATATTGAATAGGGCAAATTTGTCCATAGTTATGACATCAGCAAAGAAAAGTAACTCAAGAAATAAGCACACACATACATACATAGATATACACACACAGGCATGCAAATTAAATAAACAAATAAGTAAACATCTTTAGTTTTAGCACATGGCTAATTATTATTATTGAACCTAACTTAAACACAGCTATGCTGTTGTTAGACAATGGGTGCATGAGTGTGTGTGTGTGTGTGTGTGTGTGTGTGTGTGTGTGTGTGTGTGTGTGTATGTGTGTGAGGTCTCATTCACATATGTGCATTTGTGTGCAGATAAGTACCATCTTTGTGAAAAATAAATGTTTAATATTCTACAAATAGACATTATCACTCAAATTGTGCAGAAGAGCTGGTCAGATTAACATAACCACAACTGAACAGGCATAGTTTAGCAATAGATATTCACTTGCATCACTGGCAGAATGCATTATTAATGGAAGCAGCTATATTTCTACAACAAAATGACAAGCGCTATGAACCAGTAAAGAAGTGAACATTTGTTATTGATAGATAATAGATTCTTAATTGCTTATAGGTCATGTTTTACATGCAATATTATAGGTAATATACTGTTATTTCACTGAATTGTACATTCTAATGAATGTTTTGCTTATGCATGGTTGGCTTAGTTCATGGTTGAATAATGTCCATGGTCTAGTTCACTTACCCACTTAAAACTGTCATTCTTGAAGTTTAAGTTTGATTGCCTTAATGTGGAGAAAACACTCTTCAGTGTACTTTATTTTGTGCTCTGTTATGGCCACCAACTGCATTACATTCACAACACAGTCTTGTCATGCACAGTCATGAAAGGCAGAGTCATTATTTTGGTAATGATGATATGCCAAATGAGTTTATGGAGGATGTGTCCTTTCCTGGCTGATAGAACATCTCCAATCATTTTCTTTCTTTTACAGGCACCTTGGTATGTAAATGCAAGGACATACATACATATGGTAAGTCACTGACTGATGACATCTGCTAAACTTACATGCAGTGCACCTCTCAACACTCCATAGAGTGCACAGTCCATGCAACACTGGACTAATCCACCAGCAGCACAGGTTATCACAACAGGT
>NC_056743.1:1681817111-1681859611 GCF_019279795.1 Protopterus annectens
GTATGAGGAGACTGTGTTACTGTAGCACTGCAGGAAGCTGATTGTTACAGTTTTAACAAGCAACATCCTTTTTTATTACTTATTATTGTTGAGTTGAGGGGAGCATCAGCCATTTTGGGGAACTGCATAGGTCACCAGATGAGCCAGCTACAGCTCTGTTATTGATGCAAATATTTTACTTATTCCTCTGGACTGCATTCTGTAAAGTGGTCAGGGCTTATGAGGGCACTGATTGTGGTCAGTTTCCCTGGTGGAATGCAAACAAATATAAAGTGTTACACATGCAGGAGACCTCTTATGAGAGGCCCCCATTATGAAGTGGATATCTAGCGCTGCCTTGCTGTAGCAGTGACTGCTGTAATAGGCATCACCCACACATATGAGCAATGCAGGCAGCAAGACAATGACCTAAAGAGGTGCCATCTGAATCTTCATCTTTCCTGGAAGGAAGACGAGATTAGTGACTGTGCTCTTGTGTTGTACAGTAAATACGTATAACAGGGCATCATAGTGTAATGTAGCATTAGCTGCCCAGCCATATGCAAGACATGTGATTTATGTACATCTCCGTCATGTGATTTATGTACAACTCCATTTTCTTTTTCATTCCCCTGATCCTGTATAGGTCAAGGATAACAGTTGGACCTTTCACAGGCATACTGACTGTCCAGGTATAATGGTAATTAGATAACAGTGATAGTGAAACAGTTTGTAGTTTTCATACCACCAGAATTGTGTATGAATAAGAAGTTATCAATAATGGAAACCATTCCTTTTAGCCATAAACACCTCCTGACATACATGTACTGTACATGCAGACCTCCTTGTAGTCCTGCCTCTAGGATGACATTTTCCATTGTTATGCCCATTGTATAATCCTGCCATCCATACAGGGTGAGGGTGCACTGGTCTGATTTCCTAGCATACTGTATGCAATGCTCCTTCTGAGATCCATGACATTTCCAGTCCTTCATGGCAAGTGACTACTGGAATCCTCAGGACAGTTTACCTTTACATGTTCGAAGGTCAAATCTCTGAATCCGCTGCCGTGAACTGTATACCACGAAATTACAAAATTACAAAAACTGAAGTGCCAAATTACAAAATTTCACCTCCTTTTTGACCCATGGTAGTACTTGGTTCAGCAGTGGTACATTTGGAAATGTCGAAATCCGATTATTTTATGACATTTCAGGAATTCGGCATTACGGAATTCACATATCTGATTTGCAGATGTGCATGTATGACCATTTGACTTTCAAACATGTAAAGGTAAACCCCTCAAGATGCATGACCATTATCATGCTGTGCTCCTCATTATGTGTTTTTGTGGCTTTCACTAGAGCATTACTTAATTACTTAATTCATTACATCCGAGTGACATCTCCAGGTGCATCTGCGGTTAACTCCTACTGATGCCTCTAGACATCAAATATTGCTTGTTCATATTTATTTATTTTATTTATTTATTTTACATTTATTGACTGGGAGTGTCTGACTGAGCTAAAGCCCCTTTTTCAGCAGAGGCCTGCCCCGGGGAGAAAAGCTCCAAATAATACAAACAATTTTATAATTCCAAGGTAGTTTAAGAACACATCCTGTGGTACATAATTATTAAAAGACAAAAATCAAAAGAAAATGACAATATTTGCATCAGTAATTCCAATACCATGCTATGTACAAGGGGGTCTATATTAGATAATCAAACTTTCAAAAGTTCAACTGTCATATGGTCGACACCATATGATCAAACTTTTAAAAGTTCGAACATCTAATAAAAAATAAATAAACTACACAAATACCCTATCTGTGCATTTTAAGCAGGGGGACAAGCCCCCCTGGGTCCCCAAACTGCCCGCTCTTTAACTATGCCAACTCCGAGACCGCACTAAAATGCAGAAAATGTAAATCTTCCCATTTCGTGCTGTACTGAGATCTCCGTTAAAACATTCGAACTTTTAAAAATTTGATCATATGGTGTC
The DNA here is from genome assembly GCF_019279795.1 of Protopterus annectens. Lineage (NCBI taxonomy): Eukaryota > Metazoa > Chordata > Ceratodontiformes > Protopteridae > Protopterus > Protopterus annectens. The sequence continues at coordinate 1,681,819,094 of NC_056743.1, forward strand.
GACCATATGACACTCGAACTAGGGTTACCACCTGTCCCTCTTTGTGAGGGGTAGTCCTTCTTTGGGCAGTTGTGTCCTGCAAAAAAAATTGAAAAAATGGCAAATGTCCTGAGATTTTAGGACAGAATTATTTCCTATATTTTATGCAATAGTTGCATAAAACAGTTATTCTGTATCTGAAACACCTAAATGTTATAAGAAACATAATCTTCTTCTACTTTCAGCTTTTCCTGGTTAGGGGCCACCACAGTGGATCGCCTGTCCACTCATGATTGGCAATGGAGTTTTATGGTGTCGAGTTGCCAGCCCGGCACCCAACCTTCCACAGAAGGCACACATGCAGGTACTCATGCCTAGTCCCAATTTAGAGTATCCAATCCACCTACAGCATGTCTTTGGGATGTGGGAGGAAACCAGAGCACCCGGAGGAAACCCACGTGACCACAGGGAGGACATGCAGACTCCACACAGAAGGCACTCCAGACGAAGATTGAACCAGAGAACCTCTTGCTGTGAGGCGGCAACGCTAACTGCTGCACCACCGCAGCTGCCAAATTATAAGAAACAGAATAAGCAAGTAAAATGCTACAAGAATAAGCATTTATTTATGCAAAAAAGTGAAGCTCTGTCCTTGGTACTGGCCATGGGTATGTTTCGCCCTGCAAAATCTGTCATTTGTACCAAAAATGTCTCACTTTGGGCATTTGAAAAGGTGGCAACCCTAACTCGAACTTTTGAAACTTTGATTATCTAATATAGACCCTGTACAAGGTTTTAAGAGATTTCATCTTAAAGCTTACACAATGGCAAACTCAACTGCATTAATATTTGACCTCTGTCTAGTGCAGGTAAATAGATATTAACTGTTGTTTTCATGATATTAATTTATACAGATATAATTTTCACATTTTTCTAAATATCTCAACAACCACGTAAGGCAGACAGAACTCCTTAGCCTCATATGAAAACAATAAAACAATAAATGGATGAATAAAATGTTGCTGACAGTATGTGTGTAACTTTAGTGGTTGCTGAGATATTGTAAGATGTTTACAAAATATTACAAATGTAACAGTGTGTTTACTGTGACTTATAAATTCGCTTTAAGACCTAGAAACTAAAGAATGCTACCACTATAAAAATAGTTTGCGTTGAAGAGTTTGGCATGTATACTTCTTTCATAACCCCTATGGTTCTAGAGATGTGAACATTTGTTGGAAATGCAAGGACATAATTTGATTCTGTCTAAAGGGTGAGGCTCTGCCCATTGGAATTTACAGTGCAAACTTCCTGAGCTCCATTGGAGTGAATGAGTCAATCTGCATTGCATTAATTCCCTCCTACTAAATTGTTAATCACATTTGGGATGCATCACATAACTGATGTTTCTAAATCACAGAGATAGTCTCAGTTTTGTTTGAAAGTAGTGAAGCTTGCCATTGTTATGACACTATTTACCACAGTCAGTACAGACTTGTAAAATGTTTTTCCTGCAAAACATCTTCATATTTTTTGGTCCTGTTAGCATGTGAATAAGACATTAAAAGCTAATTATCTTAAATGGAATGTGTTTCTGTGGGTTTTATAAGTTAATGCATATATGTTGAGCTGACAAAGATTAACCTACCAAAGATTATTGTTATAACATAGATCATCTGAAAGAGATTTCTGTTTAACTAAATTGTAATAATAATAATAATAATAATAATAATAATAATAATAACAATGATTTTGTGTATTGAGATTTACCCTCACCTCACTGCCCAGTGGTGACCCCCTTGCATCCCCTCTACATAATTAAAAACTACTATATTATGGCTGACCTTGGGGAAAGGCCTGGAGTAACTTTGAACATCACACAATCAGATACTCAAGAAATGTTTGATGGCTACTCTTCACCCAGATAATGATGCTAAAATTAAGGAAGGAGTAGTTTTAAGCAGAATCCTAAGGAATGCTACCTGTCACTTTCACAATGTATGCTGGATAAACAGTTGGATTAAATTTTTTCTTGAAAAATGCTTCATTAAATGTGGTAGACTCACTTTACCAGTTTGCAGCATGTTTGCAGGTACACAACATTATAAACTATTAAACATGCTTCAACAATTAAAATAATCAAAAGTTAAACTCTTGTTGATAATACATTTTGGTTATTTAAAAAAATAATTTTCAACAGTATTGCACTATGATAAGTCCTTCAGATGAGATGTTAAGCCAAAGTTCCATTTACTTGAGTTGGAAGCTCAGGTTTATGTAAAAGATCCCAGTGACCCAGCAAACATTCCCTTAGTATTGTAAATACCACCTTGAGTCTCCACTGAAAAGAGGCTACTAACCTGGCAGGACTATCCTGGTCAACAAAGGATAAATAAATACATTGTTGTTGTGTCTTTCGGCTTTTCCTGGTTAGGGGTCGCCACAGTGGAAATCTGGTCTGCTAATGATTGGCAATTGATTTTTACGTTCTGAGTTGCCGGCCCTAACGCACAACCTTCAACGAAGGTACGCCCATTCACGCATGTCTCTACAGAAGACACTCTAACTGAGAATCGAACAGGACAACGTCTTGCTGTGAGGTGACAACGCTAACGCAGCACCACCACCATGGATTAAAGGATAAATAAATACATAATAAATAAAAATTGCAGTGTTAAAAGTCACATGGTAAAAAAAAACTTGCATAGTTGCATGCTGAGTTTGTAATCACACTTCTTAGCACTGAATGTGCATTAAATATTCCTTTTAATTTGCAATTAATGCAGAAAACTGAACATAAGGTTTTGAAATCCATTTTCCTGACTGATTGGTTGCCATTTCACTAAAACATTACTTTTGTTAAATTTGCTAACATTGAGACTTGAGCAGCAATTTTTACTGTTCACCCTTAAGTGTTACACAAACCATTAAATGCCAATATTTGGCCTTCCTCTACTAGTAATCTTATAGTCTAGGAATTAGTGAAGCATCATTCACAAAAATTGCACAGGCAGCTTTGAATACTTTTTTACCTGAAAGAGCTCTAAAACTCAGTCATTACAAACTACTCTGTTGGAAGAATACAAATGCGCCCACTTTAAAGTCAGTGGTTTTCCCTCAGATATTCTTGTTACCTGTTTAGGATTATATTCTCTTAACAAAATCTCAGTTACAGGTAGATGCTCAGCTACTGTAAATATTGTGCATAATGTAAATTTAACAAACTGAAAATATTAATTTATGCACTTTTTCATATCTGAAAACTGTAACAGTTCTCCAGGTGATTTGCTGGTGGCATCTAAAAGTTATCATTTTTTTATTCTGCAAAAAATACTTGTGGGGGTATACTTTCCATTTTACTATATTCATACATTCTACTACATTTAATGTATGTGAAACATAACTTGATCATTTATTTCATTTTTGTACTTTATCAGTAAGTCCAACTGGGCAATAACCCCATTTTAGCAGAAGCCTGGGGAGAAATGCTCTAGATTAAAACAGGTTTGCAATGCATAAAGCAGCAGATAACTACTAATAATGCTAATACTTGTAGTAGTAATAATAATATGTGAAGGGGTGGGAGATTGGTGTAATGGTTAAGGTGCTTACCTTAGAAATGCAAGGTGCAGGGTTTGATTCTGACATGAGGTAATTGGCTAGGCTTAAAATGGCCCATAAGGGCAGTTGGCCTAGTACTAACCTATGAACCTGTAAGCTGCTGACAGGCCATTAGTCTGATGATGGCTGAGGGATTTGAAGGTGCCTGTATCATGGACAGTGTTGACTTTGCTATCATACCCACTTAGTCTTTTTAGGTATTCCCCTCCCCTGCAATCCAGAAAATGTCCAGACTGAGCAACCTACGTCATCCCTGCCCCTCAACTCTGTTTCTTCAATAGGGAGTAATGGTAGACTAGGCAGCATAGACTAACAAGTCATTCTTTGTTTAGAGAGATAGGTTCCAGCTGCTGGATTAGAGCAGGATTCAGCCACTTCCCTGCCAGCACTTTGGTACAGAGGAATAAAACTGTGACTATGGACCTGGTAACTTGGATTTGATAGTGTCTTCAATGTCTGAGGTGCTGGCAAGGCAGGATGCATTTGCTGCCTCTCCTGAGTGATGAACACATGAGTGAACCTTGAAGGTGAGATTCTGCAGAAGTTGGGGATGTTTCTAGGGAAGCAGGACACTGCATGAGTTAATGCAGAGACAGGATGCTATGCCAGTAAGGTTGTGACTGTGTGTGTGTGTGTGTGTGTGTGTGTGTGTGTGTGTGTGTGTGTGTGTGTGTGTGTGTGTGTGTGTGTGTGTGTGTGTGATTGTGTGTATCCATAAAAGATGGATGTTAGTGCATATCAAGAAATCATCTGTTACAGCATATGTGAAGTTCTACGAGGCACTTCAATTTCCATGCCAGCCCTGAACATGGAACAGACAATGTCTGAGAGAGGCTTTTTTATGTTTGGTGCACTGATGATTAAGAAAAGGCTCTCAGGAGAAACTGTGAGAAGTGGCAAAATAACTATTAAAAAAAAGTTCTTCTCTCTCTAGAGAGCAGTGAAGAGTGACAGAAATGGGAAGGAATCCAACCACCTCTTGAGGAAATAGACCACAAAATTGTTTTTGTATTGAAGAGGATGGTCTCTCCTATTGCCTTACAGCAGAACTTGGAACAACCCCTCCGTGATAAGTAGGAGAAATGAGAAGAATGAATGGGTTTATTGCATATTTAGGGGGACGTCAGCAGTCAGTGGTACATGGGCCACGAAAAAAAATACTCTAAAACCACTCACTAAACATAGAAGTGTAGCATCTCAATGTCTGTATGTTATGCATGATGTAGTCAAAATAAGCAGTAGAGGAAATAAGCTTTTTTCAAGGTGAAAAACCTCTTATTGGAGACCTATCAGCTGACTGATTTCTTCTACTGCTTATTTTGATTATGCATGATGTAATTACACAATTGTTAAGGCAAGGACTAATTCACAGATTTGTAGGTATGTACTAGGGTAGCTGCCCTTGAGGGCATTTTAAACCTAGTTAATTCGCAGATTTGTAGGTGTGTACTAGGTTAGCTGCCCTTGAGGGCCATTTTAAACCTAGTTAATTCACAGATTTGTAGGTGTGTACTATGTTAGCTGCCCTTGAGGGCCATTTTAAACCTAGTTAATTCACAGATTTGTTGGTGTGTACTATGTTAGCTGCCCTTGAGGGCCATTTTAAACCTAGTTGATTCACAGATTTGTAGGTGTGTACTAGGTTAGCTGCCCTTGAGGGCCATTTTAAACCTAGTTAATTCACAGATTTGTAGGTGTGTACTAGGTTAGCTGCCCTTGAGGGCCATTTTAAACCTAGTTAATTCACAGATTTGTAGGTGTGTACTAGGTTAGCTGCCCTTGAGGGCCATTTTAAACCTAGTTAATTCACAGATTTGTAGGTGTGTATTAGGTTAGCTGCCCATGAGGGCCATTTTGAACCTAGTTAATTCACAGATTTATAGGTGTGTACTAGGTTAGCTGCCCTTGAGGGCCATTTTAAATCTAGTTAATTCACAGATTTGTAGGTGTGTACTAGGTTAGCTGCCCTTGAGGGACATTTTAAACCTAGTCAATTTCTCTTTTTGTGCTGAACTAAGCTATTCCATTTGGTTAGAAATTGGCCATACCCATCGCATGGTCTATAATTATGTATTACCCCTAATGAGAATGAATAGAATTTATCATACCATAGATAATTTGAGGGGGTCCATACATGAGATAAAGCATTTAGGAGCTGCATCTGTCCATTAGTAGTAATGCGGGGGGTGGCCCTGGGGTAAATCTTCTGTTTCCCATCTATAGATCCAAGTTGCAGTTGAATATGGACAGGTAAGAACTTTGTTTTATCTTTATGAGGAAGATCAGTGGCATAATCTATGAGATATACCTGTCCCTTCAAACCATTCTGTTGATGTTGCAGAAAAGGTTTAGATCCCTAGACCAAGTATTTCTGGTGCCATTTGGCTTGCTGATGTGTATTAAATCCATTCATACTGGGACGGAGGATGACTTGTATGCCAGACACGGGTCAACTCTTAGCAGTCTGTAGGATACTGAGTATAGTGACAAGGCTTTCAGTCAGTCCATGTTGGACATTTTGTTTAGGCCTTGTATCCTTTTAGTAAGTTATATCTGTGGGTGTTCCAGTTGTTGCATGTGTCTGGACAGATACATGCCAAAGGGGGCATTATATTCAATGATTGGCCTAATGAGGGTGGAGTAAAGGGAGACAGTGGCATCCGTAGATCTAGACACATTCCCTTTGTTTACAAGTTGTGCAATATAGAAGGATCTTCTTACCTCAATGGACACACGTTGGTGAAAAGTTAGGTCATTGTTCACATAAGCTCTCAAATCCAGAACTGGGTCAACTCTTAGGGGTGTTTTGTTAATGTGGTAGTTCCCTGGGATAAATGACTTCCCAAAGAATAAAATAATGCATTTTTGGTATTTAGTTTCAGTTAATGATTTTGGCACTAGTTATTTATTTGGACAAACTTTCCTGCAGGATGGATGTCATTTGTTGATTTAGTGATTGGCCCTAGCTTGCAGTCATCTGCAAACGTAATCAGCCAGAACCCTTTGGTATTGACTTTTACTTCAGAAAAGTAGATGCCAAACAAGAGAGGTCCAAGGACAGAAAAATGGGGGGACTCCACTGGTGACTGATCTCTTTGTTGAGGTAACTTCCCTTATGTTGATTTCCTGCATACTATCTGTGAGCCACTTGGCAACCCAGCAGGTGGCATAGGGGTTTATCCCCAGTTTATATAGCTTTTCTACTATGCCTCAGTGGAGAACTATGTCAAACGTTTAGGCCAGTTTGACGTATATGGTGAGATTGCAAACATAACTAAAAAGTGCCTTGTGATTGTCTCTGGCTTGGGTAGCTATTTAAGTCCCAGACTTAGATTTTATTATGCTCCTGAGATGAATTGGGTTTAATTAGAACACGTAAAGGTAAGTAAGCAGTTAGGTAATTATCACACTGTTAAATTAACAGTTTTACAGAATAAGTGGCACTTTTTTGTTTTGCCTGTCCATTTAGTACATTGACAATGATCTAATCACATTACCATAATTTGTTTTTTAATTAAGTCAAAATAGTGCTTATCTTGAAAATGATAATCACATTATAATATACATTGCCATCTATACTTTGCCAATACAATGTATCTCAACACTGTAATTTATAAATCATCACTGATGTATGGGAGTAGTTCTGACTTCATAGTCTCTTACCTTTTGTTTTTTTAAAGTGACCATCTATCTGCAGCCAATCAGTAAGATATCTATAAAGTAAAGCACTAAGATATCTAAAATTTGTTTCTTTATTGCCTTAGATTGGAAGACTTGAAGAATACATAATGACAGAATGGAACCAAACAGATATTCATACAATGAAGTTTATCCTCTTCAACTTCTCAGGATTCCAGGACCAGCCATCATGTATAACTCTTACCACCATCCTCTGTGTGGGATATGCAGTAATACTTCTAGAAAACTTTTCCTTCATACTTGTTTTACTGTCAGACAGAAGACTTCATTCCCCAATGTATATGTTAATTTGTAATTTAGCAATTCTGGATATTTTAATTCCAACTGTTAACATTCCAAAAATGATGCATGGTTTAACAAGCCATGACAATATGGTCACGTTTGGCTTTTGTATTGTACAGTTATGGTTCTATACCTTATTTGGTACTACAGAAATGTATCTTCTGGCCCTCATGGCTTATGATCGTTATCAAGCCATTTGTAAACCACTTCATTATCCATCTGTGATGACCAACAAGTTTGTACTCAAACTTTGCCTTCTTTGCTGGATGCCCGGAATCTGCATCAATGGCATTCATGTATATTTTATCCTCAACACAAAATACTGTGAGAAAAATAAAGTGCAGTCCTATTACTGCAATTATTCTGCAATTATGTCATTGTCCTGTTCTGCTGTCTTAGCAGATATGATCAGTTCAGTAGTAATTATAATAATTTTATCAACAACACTAACTTGTATTTTCAGTTCTTATGTAAAAATAATTATGATTATCAATACTGTCTCCTTTGAGAGTCGCCAGAAGGCACTTTCCACCTGTGCCAGCCACTTGTCTGTGTTTTCTTTCTCCTTGCTGGTGTCATTGTTTGTAGCTATGTCTTACAGACTGCCTGGCTTTTCTGATGATGCTCGAATGATATCTGCAGTAGCTGAATCCATTTCTGTCCCTATTGCAAATCCTATAATTTATTGCATCAGAACAAAAGAAATCAGGGAAGGTTTACTGAAGTTCCTTAAAAAGTACAAAATCATAGCCGCAGAATTTTAAAAGTGCAGTAAACCTGTTCAAATTAAAACCAGAAATGGTGTTCAGAATCAGCTTGATGCAAATATTATTCTCAGTCAAATGTGTCGCTCCCATTGCCTTTAAACTTAATGTCATAATTTTAATACGGTAAATCATCAATCATGTGACTCAGCACAAAGCGTTTGTATTTCCTGTTAGCTACTGTGCTACATATTCCAATTCTTGGGCTGTTCTTTTACTTTAATCTGTTCTACGCTATATGCTTTGCACTTTATGTTGAAGACACTATACTGTGATATAACTGTCTAGAGCTTTATTTGGAGATAGACATGTATACTTTTCATTTACTATAATTACTTTTCTAACAAAACAGATTAAGAAATATGCAATTTGCTTTGCAACTGAAATCTTGTAAAGCAAAATAATTTGCCAGTGTGGGGCTTGCTGGGTATTAAATATTCACATACTGGTGTAGATGACAGGAGAAATGTTTATGTACTCAAGTCAGAAAAACAGGAAGAAAAGTTGAATGCTTACTTATATCAGCTATACAGAGTATACAACATTAATGTTTTTCTCCTTAGTTTTGCAGGAAAAATGAATCTTTGCACCACCTTTTCTCATGTATTGCACCGTATGAATAAATCACTTCATGTTTCTGTCTTTGCTACTCTTCATCCATCAGCCTTTGTCTTCTTAATCTGAAAAAAATATCAATCAGTACAAAGCAGGCAAAAATGAAATTATGGTTTTAGTTTAATATCAAACAATATAAAGTAAGGAAAAGTATCATCAGTATTTGGTATGTACAGAAATCACCTAACACTACATGTACTGCTGCTACTACACGCATACATAAAGATAAGATGCAGCAATTTTGTAGTGTATAACATGTGCTTGTGTGTGTGTGTGTGTGTGTGTGTGTGTGTGTGTGTGTGTGTGTGTGTGTGTGTGTGTGTGTGTGATATAATACGTGTGGTGCGATGTCAATGGTATGTCTACCCAGGCATAGTAAAGCATCAGCCCCAAGATACCATTTTCAATCTGTACAGTGTTTTTTCAACTTCGAGAATAAGGACTATTTATAACATATTTCCATGCATTCCACATGTTGAGGTTTTATTTCTGTTAGAAGAAGTCAAGTGTTTACAGAGAGAAAGTACAATGACATCCATAAACTGTGTCCTGGATTCACAATCACCTGCTTGTCACAATAAGTGATGAGCAGCAAAGGCCAAGCAGTTTTTGATTGAGAAACAACAGTACGTGTCACATTTAGCTGTAAAACAAGGGTTAATAGCAGAATATGGCAATGACTATATAATCACCCATGTTGTATGCTAATGAAGCACAATAATGTAGCAGAGTGATTTAGAAACCTATAAAACAGGCATGACATGTTGCTCTCACTTTATCTCTGAATTCTAACAAATACTGGAATACAGCCACAAGAAAAACTGTTAAGGGTTACCACTGCCATTATCAGCCTCCATCTCCACCATACTCTCAGTCAAGGTGCTGCTGCTAATGCCAAACATTGGCTTAGAAGGCGTAAGGTGTTTATACTATGTTTCACCTACTACTGACTACATAAAGCTGAAATTCTAGAATAAAAGTGGGCGTGGATACTAGACAGGAAATTGTGGACATCTGTTGGTCAAACCTGAGGCCTCATAGGAATTTTGGAGGTGCAGTACATATTTTAGCTTCAGGAACTATTCAGCAATGTACAGGGGATGCAGTAAGGGATTCAAGTGCCTCTTCATCAAGAATTCTCCACCATTTCCTTAATACAATGTTTCAACATATCATGGACCACATTTGTTTTCCATGTAATGCAGAGGAGAGAGCTAGAACCATGCAAACTTCCTTGGAGTTTCCCTGAGGTACTGGGGCCACAGACTGCACCGACATTAAAATAAAAGTCTCACATGGTGAACTGAGAAGGGGGTACGTGAACAAAAAAAGGTATCACTCCATCAACTGTCAGGTGGTCTGTAATGCCCACTATATCATCTATAATGTGTGTGCAGGCCACCCTGTCAGTTTTCACAACTCCCATATATGGCACACCTGTGACCTAGGTTTTCAAGGGGCAATTTCCCACAAGGACATCTAGTGAGGGGGGATGCAAGATATGCATTAGAACTTTGGTTCATTACTCTTGTGAGAAATCCACACAACCCCACTGAGTAGGGTTACAGCACTGCATGTGCATAGACTAGAAATATCTCAAAGTAAGTATTTGTTCTGCTCAAATCACATTTCCACTGTCTGGATACATCTGGAGATGCCCTGCAATATGACCCCACAACATCTGCTAAAATATTGACTGTATGTGCCATCTTACATAATATTTTACTTAGAAAACAGTTGCACCAGGTGTCCCAGGACAGGAACTGCAGTTCTTGGTACCACAGGCAGGGTGGCTCAGTGTAGGTGAGTGGTCAGATGAGGAACCAGCAGCTGAGGATGATGGTAGATGGAGGCATGCAAATTATGCCACTGCACTGACTAAGAGGCATCAAACTGCACATATACTCACTACTTAACCAAATTAAGAACTAAGCAGATGCAAACAGAAATTTTGATGCATACAACCAAACCAGGCTTTACTTACCCATGCAATGGCTGATGATAGTGAGCACTGGACAAAGGCAACCTTAGGCTGGAGTGTTCTCAGCGGCAGAGCCTATAATGAATAGATATTAAAGTACATAAACAAAAGTTAAGTCTTAAGTCAAAATCAATTAATTTTGTGTACAGGAATGTCATTACAAGGACTGATATCTGCAGCAAAGATAGAAAGCAAGTATGATGCATTTTAATGCAACACCAGTTCTTACTTTCATATGCATTTTATAGCCACCCTGTGCATCGGGCATAAGCAGAACCATGACAAACAACCCAGGAGGGCATACAGCAATGTGAGAATTATTTGATCAGGTAAATGATCAACATATCAATACAAACTAATCAGTACAGAATGAAAGCAAATGCATTAAGACATAACAACAGATTGCAGTCCTAGCAGTATAAAGAAAACATATCTGCCTTAAACATGCATTCCCTGCTCACTATGTGCATTAGACATAAGCAACCCAAGTCAGGCTCCTCAGCAGGGGTCAGGGCAGTCTCAACATCATCTGGGCAAGTCGGAATACACAACTATTACTACTATGACTCTCCTACTAATAGCAGTACTGGAATTAAGCAGACTAAATAAAAACTAAAATGATTATATATCCTAATGAAAACATGACCTTTGACTGAACAAACATTAGTGGACCACTCCAGGCATTAGATATAGGCAAAGTGAAATCACAGATTGTGCAAAGGGTCATCATCATTTGTACAGTGTGTGTGAGAGAGATGAAGGCAGAGCAATTATTTACTCTCTGGGTAAGTACCTCCAGATAATGATGTCCATTGTGAAATGTGTGCTTGTGAAGTGTCAATGTCAATGTGAGGCCTAGTGTGTGTAGATCTGCAGGGATGCTGCCAAAGCATTTGTTCCAGCACTATTCCCAGGCACCCTGGACAGGTGTGAGACATTCATGGTTGAGGATCAAGGTCATTGTGGATGCCTCCACTCACTAATGACTAAAACTCATACCAATGGGTTGAAATTAAGAAAACAACCTCCACAAGACTGCAGGAACTGCTGTAAAACTTTATTAAAATAGTTGATGGATTTCGTCCAAAGAAACAAGGACTTCTAAAGACCTAAAAAAAAACATTTTAAAACACATAGCATTTAATACATTGAACCAACCCTATCCCTATAGTCCAATCACAGCATGTTAATTTCATTTTAATCCTTAAAGGCACATCCATTCATATAACATAAAAAACTTGTAAAATATTAAATAATGGCTTTAACAATCCAATAACATAAAAAAATTTGTAAACATATTAAATAATGGCTTTAACCATCCAATAATCAAGTGCTCAAGCCAAACAATCCTCAAATAAATGCATAAAAAGAGATGATTTGTCTACCTTGTAACTTGTATGATTTTAATTTAAAAATACTGGTATTAGAAGCCATCTCATTCAGTGCTGTGTAATTACATGCATTTAACCTGATTTGTCATCTCAATTTTGCAAAATGGATACAATCACTCCATGCCCCCCCACGGGATTCTTAAAGATCCTGTCTAAACCAGACATTAGAAAATGATGATCCTTAAACTCACTGATATGCTTGTATAGCACGTTGGTCCTATTCCAGTGGGAAACATCATAGGAATGTTCATAAATGCATGATTTAAATGTTCTTACTGTCTTGCCTACGTAAAAACCAGGACAACATTGGCACTTAACATATACAATGCCTTTAGTATTGCAGTTATAATGAAATGTAGCTCTAATGGTTAACTGATTAATTTTAACAGTATCCCCACCAGTAAAAACTGGCACTGAGAACAAGCTGCACATTTAAATATATATTTCTTCCCAGAAAATGCTGGACTACCTATCTTGTCATTTAATTCAAAAAAGATTTTAAGTGACCTTAATTTATTGAACACAATATGAGGGTTCTTTCCTAAAATTTTTTAACTTCATTATTAGTAGAAAATATAATCCAATTATTTTCAACTATCTGCCTAATATTCTCATGATGATTATTAAATGTCAACACTAAAGATTCAGAAAAATCATTGTGGATGCCCCTGAACTTGTGAACCACCTCTGCCAGGAGTTGCACTGCTAACTCGATACCTTCTCTAGAGGTCTGAGTGCTACCTAAATGTGAACAACGTTTTCTAGATGAGCAATCATCACAACTATGCCCTCAAGCATGACCATGTGGAAGACCATGTCTGGGTGAGAACATGTCCACAATTGTTGTAGCACTGGAAGTAGTATCAATGCGGGAGTGGGATCTGGCACAATCATGGCCACATCAGCTGACAAATGATAATGTACCAGCAGACCAGCCTCAAGGATTCTACCCCAGCCCCCAGCAGATGATTCAGAGCAGACACTGCATGGTCCAGGGTGTCTTTCATCCTGCCCTAGAAGTCACACACATGGTTCATGCAGTCTCATATATCAAAACGCAAAACATACAGTAGCCTGACTATCTCTTCTAAGGCCCTGGTGAAACTTGACTGTGCCTCAATGATGGCCCCACACATATGATGGGTGGCAGATACTGACAAACCAACCTGAAGGAAAGAGCAGAAAGCATACCTTCTCTGAGCACCTCTACTGACACTGCTGTGTGGTACTTCACTCATGTGAATGCTAGGGGAGATTCCACCAAATCTGCAATTGCAGGAACCACACTACCCTGGTTAACCATGTCCCATCAACCTGTACTCTTTCAGTTGGGTATGTGTTATGGGTATGCATAGGCATAATGATTGTGTCCATACTTTGGGGAGGAGATGTGACATCCACAGTCTCCATGCCAGACATACCCTCTGCAACCCCAGACTATGCCTGTTCCTCATTGTCATTATGTTCAGAAGGTACCTATCCTCAAACATCACGTGGAGGGAGGTCCACAGTGTTGGTGCTAGACAATGCCTCACCTGTGAATAAGCCAAGAAAACAGAAAATAAAAGAAATAGAAATATGAAAAAATATAATACCTAAATATAAATAAACCAACCACACACACACAGATCAAATATGCTTAACTACATATAACTAATACCAAAAAGATCCCATGTGTAGGTGTTCATTGTTCCTCACTGCAAAATATCCCTATGCATGCAAATTTCAGTTGCTAAAAGTATTCTAAACACAGCTTAATGTAAATTGTAAAGAAGTACCTAATTTATATATTTGAATGGCACACCTAGGGCATCGGTAGAGGAAATCCTCTGATTGTACTCCACCTCTGTCCCAACATTCCTCACCTCACTGTGAAAATCTCCCGAGCTGCCTGAATCCCTTATAGTCACCAAGAACTCCTCCATCTCATTGAGTGGATGTTTAGTAGATGGCAAACATCAGTGTCTCTTTGCTCTCAAGCCACAGTCTTTGTTCTGTCAGTAGCTTTTTTAATAATATCAGTGACCTTATGTCAGACTATTTGGTATTCATGGCCCTGGTCACCCACAGCTTTGATGTCATCATCTACTGGAAGGGCTTGTTTGTGGAGTGTCGACCTAGGAGCTGTGCCTCATGGAGATAGAGGACCTGTGCTATAACTACATTCTCAGCATTAACCCATTTGAGCATATTGAATGTGTTTATTATATCTCAACTCAGTATTTCTAAATCACTCAAATCTGCTCAATGCCCTGGGCAGGTAAACATGGTGTTAGTACCTACATGTTGAAATGTACACCTGAGCAGCACAAAAAAACTATTAAGAGTTTTGGCTAGGTAATGCCTTGCAAATGTGCCTCATTATCAGTTTTTGTCTTTCAATTAGTTGTTTAGCATCCCTGCCAATAACATGTATGCTTATAGAGGGTGTGACAGAGAAAAGAGGCTTGCAAAGAAGGTTTATGTTACATTCACTAAGATATAACAAGATGGCTGTGATATGTAAAATATATGGAATTTAAAATGAAAGGTTCACTTTTATGGCAAATGGTAATACATTCCTTTTACAAAGGTAATACAATGAAAAAATGTACAACTGCTATCACAATCTGTTGCCTTGCATACAGTTGCTTGTAGCCTCCCATCCCTTACCATCTTCTCTTCTACAATGATCACAGTCACACAAGTGTAGTGTGATAAAAAAAATTATAACAGTCTGATAGCATGGGTATAGTGCAGAATAAATGTATATTTCGGAAGTACAATTGCAAGCACAAATATGTCGCCTTTTCCTTTTGTATAAAAATATTTTGGTGGTGCAACATGTTCATCATCTCAATGTGTCATGGCAAGGCCATAGGTGCAGTGTTCCAGTATTGTGAATGTAGGGATCCGGAATTTGTACATTTACTATATAGTTGAGAACTCATTACAATGAATTATGAGTAACATTTTTCTTTTTTTTTTTTTTTGGCATCATCTTTTGCGTGATGGTTGGCATTATGCATTGGTGCCCATCAGTGATGCTATGTATGGAATGACAGTTCACATCCTACAGCAAAAACTCAAAATTTAATTTTGCATGCCCAAAGATTTAGATGTCAGTCACTCAAGTGAGACTAGTGGTAGTATGCCTTAATCAACAGGTTAGGCATTAGTGAGTGCAAAAAGTTACACTTTTTGTGTAAATTCTTTAATGTCTCAATGTGTTAATGCAGTATATCTAATAGTACAAATAATTCATGGTCTGAATCCACATTAGGGATATTTTACTTTTATGTGGCATAATACATATGTGATCTTGTTGTTCTTTACTTTAAGTTGAAGTACACATGGTATGTATGATGTTAATGTTGGTATGTAATTATGTAGTATGGTAGCTAAATATGAGAATATGACCTGTGTCACCTAAATTGCTGACATGACTGATTATAGTTATAACACTTTTGTGAGCATGCTGTGAAATAAATAGACGTATAATACCAAGAGGAAATAAAAATAAGAAGATAATGAATGAGCAGAATATGAAGAGCACAGCTGTCAAAATATGTTTGAATATTGCTTTAGTGTCATACATGTGTAATTATCCCAAGTGTACATTCATCAGGTATATGCTGTGGAGAACATCACCACCTGTATACTCTAAATGACCCTTTCTTCAATATTTGACATACCATAAATACAAAGTGTTGTCATTTAAAAAAAAACAGCTCATCACACACATGATCAACTACTGTATGGCTTCTTATTCTTTGCATGACAGTTAGCATGAAGAACTCCCAGCAAATGACTGTAGACAACTGGCACTTCAGATCCTATGGGGAAAAAAGTCAGAAAATAATTCCACATCTGCTTAAACTTTGCCATCTGTTTTACGAATAAGTTTGGCTTTGAAATATTACAAAAATGAATGCAATCAGACATTTTTCCTCAATGAAACATATTTGATTTAAATTATTACTTCAATAAAGAAGCACCATATAGTGCAACAGTTATTGGGTTGACAGAAGAAGGTATATATCTACACCTGTACAAATTTGTAGACATCAGCTTACACACTTGGACTGTCAGCACCCCTGTGGTGTTAGCAGTTAATACAGAGTTCAGACCTTCATGTTCCTTGTTCTCATGGGTACTATTCTAAAGTGGTATCACAGTTAATACCATTTTATCCACCATGAAGACATTCTGTACTACATAGAATAATAAAAAAAAATATTGGAGATTATGTCATATTTGTGAGACTGCTAATTTTATGCATACAATAAACCATCCCAGAGTACATACCCAGCAGTGTAAATATATCACTTGAAATGCAGCTGAGATGTCAGCATTACCCAGCTTTTGCTGATGTCATTCTGGAGCATATTTATATATACTGATCAGACACATGGCCAGGTCTTTTTGCTATGTTTCTCACCTCACCTGGACATTGAAGAATTAATGCATACATTCAGTTCTAGTCTATTTATGTGCTTTATGTTAGGCAAATAAGTTATCTAGGTTAGCCATCACTATGCACAGGCTGGTGTATGTGAGATCTGAAATGGGTGCCAATTACCTGCCATTTTTCATAAGAACTTTGAGAAGACCTGGCAGATGATGGGGAGGATCGTGTTCCATTTAGACAACACACAGAGGTGGTGTCAAGAAGAGTCAAAGTTTTTTTTTTTTTTAAGACTCCTAGTTAAATGTTATAGCAAAGACTTCTGCAGGGTGACTATACCATGTTACTGTACAAGGCTGAAGCTTGGAGTAGATTAGCAAAATTGTCACCCATACATCTGACATCCTAGACATTGGTGAATAATGCTGTCACCATTATAGTGACTTAAAAAGGCAAAAGCAGGACTTGCTTCACCAATAGAAATATTTTCAGACTCACAAGTCATCACAGTAGTGTAAGTATAGAGGCCCATATTCAGGCAATATAATGACATGACTTAAACAAGTATTTATTATTTTTCTTTTTTCTGTTACGAGTAGCTTCTGTGAATATTAAAGGAAACTGGGAGGTATATCAGTAGAAACAGCACAGGGTAACTATGGGTTCAAGTATGACTGACTACCTTTTCATAATAGCACTCAATAAACAAATAGGTTATCAATTCTCTGGGCATCAGTCCATAGCTCTTTGACAGAGCAATACATGACTATGCAAACTCTACATGTTCAAATTTTATACACTTGTACAAATAGCTCTTGCAACATGCATTAAGTCAATGGTTAAATAAACACAGATGTATGTGGGTTTATATCCAAACAACAGAAATTAATCTGTATGACTTATTTAATATTCTACAATCAATAAGTTAGAATAACATTTACTCAGTTCACATATGCGTTTCATGACATGTACTGCATAAACCAGCTTTCCTAGTCAGACTTTTTGTATTATGTTAATAATATTGAGGGCATTAACCTTTAGTGTAACAGAACTGCATAGCATCACATCCATATACGGTTGCGAAAAAATCTAAACATTTACGTGGAATATGCAGTGGCTGGGATATATTACAGTTACATGACATTTATGATATTTTTTGCTTGATGTCACCCCCACCTTCTATGTCTCTCTATTTTAATTACATTTGAAATATCATTCTTGGTGCTCAGACCTCAATTTCTCCACAGGTGGCTGTGGTGGTGCCACTACAGGCAACATAGGCACCCTGCACTTGAGGATCACAACTTGGCAGTTTGGCTCCACAATACCTGCAATATGTGCACCAGCTCTGTTGGGCAGCTCTGCAGTGGGAGCTGGTGCTGCGGTATCCACCAGGAATAGCTTTACTGGAGGTGGCAAAGACATAATCTGAAAAGAGTTGACCTGCTTGACTGAGGAGATCATGGAGAGAGGTCTTGGTGCTTATATCAGTCAGATGTAAATAATCCTGGAATGAATAGCCAAATGACTGCTCCATCAGGCACTGCCAAAAGTATAGGGATACCACCTGTCCATCTTTGTGATGGACAGTCCTTCTTTGCACAGCTGTGTCCTGCAGATAAAACTAAAAAATAGTAAATGTCCTGAAATTTTAGGACAAAAAATATTTCACAAGTTTTCGTTAATAGATGTATAAAATGGTTAATTTGTACTGGAAACAGCAACATATTATATGAAATAGCATAAGCAACTCAAATGGTATAAGAATAAACTATTATTTTGGCAAAAATTTGAAGTTTTGTCCTTTGCATTGGCTGTGGATATGTTTTGTCCTGCAAAATCTCACTTTTCTTTAAAAATATGTCCAATTTTGGGCATTTGAAAAGGTAACAACTCAACCCAGGTTTCTGGAACAGGAGACACTAGTGAAAGTTTAGAGGCAGAAGACTAGATTCCACTGTATTCATGATGGATGGAGAAGTGCCTTTGAAGTCCCATATCTATCCCAATTCATAGTGTCCCCAAATGTCTTGTTTCAATCACCATCCTTCTCTGTCTTGTGCATCCTGCTTGTCTACATTTGCTATCTAACCAATCCTACATACCATCCCCTCTTATTCCAAAATATATTCTCTAACATTCCTTTCTCTTAAAAAAATGAACTGGTCCAATTGGTCATGCATTAAGTTGTCACACATCCTTTATAATGTGACTATTCACATTTCTCAAATTTTTTGCACAAAATGTTAGCTCATGAAGAAGTGAATCACTATAGTTCTGTCTCATCACCATCCTTCTCATTCCTTCATTAATCCCCCAGTGTCCAACTCCCTTTTGGGTCCCCATTTTCACCACTGTCCTGTCAACCCCATCTCACATCTTTAATCTGGTCAAAAACTGGAAAAACTGGATTCACACATCACATACATAGCTAGAAATAGCCAATAAACAAAAATCTACATTTCAGTACTCAGCATCTGAGTGATGCTTAGCATCAATCAACACTGCTACCATTCTTAGGTAATGGTAAGTGCCATTTCCATTTCTATGGCAAAATACAATGAGATTTTGCCTTCAACCTCATTCAGACGATGCTCCTTGAGCTATTATGCTTAGTCCCCGTGGGTGACAGAAAGCAATACTGATAGCAGTATTATGAGAAACTCAGTATTATATGTCAAACACGCTTTACGGTTTAATATAGTCCTTATGGAATGCTTCAATTTGTATTGCTGTTGTGAAGTCTGATCCGCAGATAGTCTCTTCCTACATGCATTTGTCATAGTCCCTTAAAATGTGTGATTTCTTCCAGCTGAAATCTGAGTTAATTTGTGATGTGCTCAGGTAATATACAGGCCCATAGAAGTTTGAGTAAATTTTGCAGGTGTTTGAATCCCTCATTGTATACAAAATTTGTAAAAGTTTTCTTTATTATAACATTTTACCTTATGAAGAAATGGGCATATATGTTACTCTTCAACCACCATCCTGCTTATTTCTTAATTACTCTACTAGTATTCTACCCTCTGTTTGTTCCTTATTTTCAATAGTGTCCTATGTGATGTCCCCACATTGGGCCAATAATCAAGGAACCTGAATTATCACCACTGACACTGGACAGAGATGTCCACTTGGAATACAAATGGATACACTCAATATTTCCAGATGCAGATCTCTCTGTATCAAGTACAATTTCCCTTAAAAGCACACAGGGAATAGCCACATGTCCAGGGTCTGGATCTATCTGTCTCCCTCCTGGTCTCCAATAAGACTATCCACTGGTACAGCTGTAGGGTTAGGTCCTTAGCCAATTGTCCAAGCCATGTCTTCCAACACCATCTCTGTGAAACCAGTGCTTCATATCCCTGATCCAGGTAACTGATACACACACTGTGAGATCTGGTTTTTCACACACACACACACACACACACACACACACACACACACACACACACACACACACACACACACACACACACACACACACACACACACCATCTGGGAAAGGCTGGCACAGATTTACCTGCTATGCCCCCTTTTGCCCAGAGTATAACATAGTTATCACCACCACCATACACTCCACAATCAGCTACTCTGAGGCCCTTAAAAAGTTGTCCAATTATGCTGTATAATATTAATACTAATACTAATACAAATGGTAGTAGCTGACCAAGACAGCTAGGCCTTCAGGAGTAGCCCACACAGTGCCATCAGATAAATATAAGCACTCTCAAAGGTTAAATATGTTCTAAAAGGACCAGCCACAATAAAAGTTTAAAATATATTTAATAATAAATAACAAAAGAGCAAACAATTCTGAATATATATTTACAGTAAACCACAGACTTCAAATCACAGGAAATATTGAAAATAACATAAATGGACAGACTCAGACAAATAAAGAAAAACAATATCTAAACTAAGCTTTACTATAATTTCCTGACTGAATCTAGGAGAATAACTATTCTCTACTTAATAGAGCAAGGGAGTTGATGTGGGGAATGGACCTTCTTGTTATCAGGACCAAGATAGAATACTCAATACTGAAAATTTTCCCACTGTAGCATCTAAAATATAATTTCCAAGATGGCTGGCAGAACAACCTCATCTGGTCACCTGATTAGAGGTTCTCACACTATTCCCCTTTGAAGCTCGAGACAGGAGTTAAGCAAAGATGGCTACAATGCACATCTAAATGTTTATGGCAGGCCTGAGACCAAGAAACAATCACATCACTTCCATTCTTTCTGCTAAAGGTAATAAACAATGGCTTTTTTAGACCCACCATCCCCAGTCCTATTCATCACTGTGGGATACCATTTTAATGCTATAACAGCTCATTTACATTTCCTTTATTTTTCTTAAAGTAAACTAACTGGTTAACCTCTGCTCTTCCAGTGTTCTTTGTTAACATATATACATACATTCCACATGTATATTCCTTCTCTGTCCATAAGGACTCACTGTTGATACATTTTTAACACTAGCACCTTTTAGAAACATATTTTGATTTTCAAATGTCATACAGTTCTAATACATCAGTTCTAATACATTTGTAATATAAGCTTTTGTGCAAGTTAGTTTAATATTCAAATGCCATATAGTTCTAATACATTTGTAACACAAGTATCTTGTATAAATCAGTTTGATATTGAAAGGACATAGCATTCTTTACAGAACTCTAGCTGGCTATGCTGGCACTAGTCCATATAATCACATCCTGAAAATTCCATTTCACAGTTTTAATAATGCCAAAAAGTAGATCCACATATTGCACATACATCCAGAAATGGCTTAGAAACAGAACCCTATATGTCTATGCTCATTATTTACATGACACTTGGCACTGAGCAGCAAAGCTCACTGCTGCTTCTCTTCCTATGGAAAAAATATGCATGCGGTAATACTTTAACATTGGTCATGCAAATGTACTTGCTAACAATAGGTTTCAGTAAGCAATTGTAACAGCCTTAAAGGGATATCAGTGGCCTCTGTTAGTTGTATATAATTTATCTGCATATTGTATCCCACATATGAGGAGTCCATTGGAATGCAGTCTATCTACTTTAGTATGTAAGTGAGTGTATCAGTGACTAAATTATCTTTGCAACTTTGGTTCTTTAAACTGACAGAATTATAAACATATTTGCAGAAGAGTGCTTATGACTGCAATGTACATGTTTTACATGTATGCTTTGCAATTAACATGTACACTATACGGACATCACAGATATGTATCAATAACACACACAAAAGCACAAGAACTGCATACAGTTCTCTTGAGATGAACATTCAGGAATGCATAGGTGGTACTCCACTGGCTGACATATGTGACTATCACACATTATATAACTGTTGAATACACCTTGATGTGACACACATGCACATCATTTACAACACAACAATTAATGTGAATTATGTGATGTATAACTTACTGCTACAGTATACTATGAGTTGTGATCAAAACATTGATTTTGTCTATCTGTCAGACCACACTGCCTAGTCTCCCAAACATATGTTGTGTAAACTACAACTATGTTCCACCTGACACTTGTTATAAGACTTTTCCTTTTGTGTCAGTAACTAATGCCTTATTCACTAGACTTTGGACTTAGTTAGGCAGGTGTTCAAATCCAGCAATGTGTATCTAGTACTAGTGCATCTGAAAACAGTGACAGAAAGGAGTGGCTTATCTAACAGGTCTGATGTGTACACTTCCACTCAGTGGTTGCATTTACACAGGGAAAGAGATCCTCCAAAACTGTTTTCCCCACCTCCCCCTATTTTCTGCCGTGTCTTCAGTTGGTATAACTGCTTTTTACAGCTTGTGTGTTATCTAACTCAAGGATCACTTGCATAAAATTATACCTGTTAGTAACAGCATGTATTTCATTGCTGGAACCTGTGTTCTGAGAGACTGATTTCCAATCTATCTGCAGATATACAGAGCTGAGTATTATTTTTTGGTTTTAGAGTTTGTACTGTTAATTGTTGCTAAGATCTCTGTTGAAACTGTTGTCTCCCTGTTCTGAGAGACTGCTTTCCAATCTATCTGCAAATATACAGAGCTGAGTATATTTTTTGGTTTTAGAGTTTGTACTCTTAATTGTTGCTTAGATCTCTGTTGAAACTGTTGTCTCCCTGTTCTGAGAGACTGCTTTCCAATCTATCTGCAAATATACAGAGCTGAGTATTTTTTTTGGTTTTAGAGTTTGTACTGTTAATTGTTGCTTAGATCTCTGTTGAATTTGTCCCACTCGCCCTCCCTATTTCTGGATTGTAGTTTAAATTTGGTGGCTTTTGCAGTTACCCATCCCACTGTTGATTTGATCTGGGACACTCCCCCAGTCCTTTCTCTTTACCACATTCTACCTAATAAACTCTTTCTGCACTTGCTTTTAGTCCCTTTTAATTTAATTGCATTTTAAACTGTGTTTGGTCTAATATTGCTACATACTCAAGTGTGCTAGCTTGCACTGCATGTGAATTGTTTTTACTATTGTTTTAGTTACTTTTCTGTAAAAAAATGTAAACCTGTTCCCTACCTTTCTTGTAACTAGTGTTCCAGATACGGATTTGCTGTATCCAGGACTGTATGTAAGATTCTGAGCCCTCAAGCCTTTCTGTGTTGCAGGAAAGCATTCTAGCTTATCAATGGGAGGGGTAAGCACTAGGTAACCTGTCTACCACATAAGGAGTGGTTCTGGCCCAGAAACTGTAGTTATTGGCCGTTTGGGCAATCTCTTCCAGCTCTCTCAACTTTCTGATTTGAAAGCCTGCATTTGTTTCTGTCCTGTAAATCGTCTAGTGCCGATACAGACTCCTAGTTTTAGCACTTAAATTTGCTTATTCATGCTCAGCACTTGTTCAGAACTTATAAGCACTAAATAAGCTACTAATTACTCTAGCACTCAATCTTCCTTATTATCTAGAGGATAACAGCTTTTGTACTTACTTTTCTCACTTGTTTAGAGAAAAACAGCTCTTGTACTCACTTTCCTCACTTATCTAGAGGAAAATAGTTTTTTATTCAGACATGGCCAAGGGTCAGCTCCCAGTATTATCTCCTTTCTATATGATGAATCAGAGCATCTTGAGGCAATGTAGAAATTGCCTCATGTACACAGACAACCCACTCCTCCTACCACCCAACACTACAACCTGTGAGAGATGCACTTATCTAGCCAAACTGGAGGTAAAGCTCTCTCCAACCAAGACTGAACTTGACAGTCATGAGGAGAAGGTAAACATTTGCACCACACCACACTCATCACATAGTCTCACTAAATCTACACCATCAAAATCCACACATAGTAACACAAAAACATTCGCAGAGGCTCTCAATAATAATCTGTCTAAGCAACAGAGTCCTCCAAAGCAGAAAAGCAAGCAACCACCACCCCCCAACACAACCCAAATGACACATAGCCCATTGACTCATTTTGCCACTCAACCACAGCCAATAAGGCAAAACAACGTACCCAACACACTAGTCATAGGTAACTCTATAGTCAGGCACACCGATGTCCCACTCACCAGGCTAAACAAGGAGAAGGTTAGTGTCAGCTGCTGGTCAGGTTCCAGGATCTGCCACATAACCCACATACTCAGGTCACTCCACAACAAGTATAAATATGACTCTGTCATTGTCCGTGTTGGTGTGAATGACCTGAGATGTACCTCCCTGGACTACATGAAAAGAGACATGGAAGAGATCTCTGATCTTGTAGCCCAGGCAGGTATGACCCTAGCCCTGAGTAGCATTCTGCCATCGCCCAGAATGATACCGCAGAACAAAGACAAATGATTGACTTCAACAATTGGCAAAGCTTCTGGTGTCATTCTAAGGGGATCCAGTATCTGTCTGCTTGGGATGACATGGTCGACAGACCATAATGCTTTGCCACAAATGGCCTGCACCTGTCGCCCCTGGGATTCCGGATACTGGCTAAGACTCTTGCTGCCCATATAGTGCCTTTTTTAGGCAAGGTTCAAATGACAAATTCACCACCATAACAGAAACAGACAAGCAAAAACTGAGGGTAATGCTACTCAATGCTAGAAGTCTAAATCTCAAAATGCACTCACTCGAGGCACTACTCAAAATGGAGAACATCGATATCTGTGCAGTGACTGAGACCTGGTTCAAGGCTCCAGAGAGCACCCCTGTACTACCAGGCTATAACTCATACCACACTTTTCGGCCATGTATTTTGGATCGAAACACCAAAGGCAGAGGTGTGTCCATATTCATTAAAGATATCCACACCTCCAGGCTAGTTGCTCAGCATAATGTATCCGAGGTTATCCAAGTGCAACTAACTCTGGGAAAAACTGCAATTCAAATTGTAGCTTGCTACAGATACCCCACCATGCCTCAGGATTCCCACTCCTCTTTTCTTGATGTGCTGGAAAATATTAGGGTTCAACCAAACACCTTAATAATGGATGACTTCAACTACACCACCATTAACTGTGAAAACTACTCATGTACCAAATCCTTAGCTCAACACTTTCTGGAATTCATAAACTCCAATGCCCTGGATCAACTCATCCACACCCCCACCAGGGCAACAATATCCTAGACCTAGTCATTAACTACATGAATGCCCAGTGTTCCACACCTGAAGTCAACTCCTCATTGGTCCAATCTGACCACATGCTAATCACCCTTGGTATCCACATCCCGCCCCCAACCCCATTAAGGAAACCACGGTAAAAAATTTCTCAAAAGCCAACTTCATGCTTCTTAAGACAGAAGCGGTGAACTTCATGACTCCCATGCAGATGAACAATACAGTTACAACTGCTAAATCCTACACAAATGCACTCTCTAAGCACTTACACGAGTGCATGGATCGTTCTATCCCAAACAGAACCAAGATGCTATCCTCCAAAAAAAAGGAAGCCAATCTGGTGGTCCCTTGCCATAAACAAACTGTGCAACAGAAGGAAGAAACTGTTGCAAAAGAGAGTAAAATCCCATATTTGGAGGAGCTCCCTGGTCAGCCTCAGTAAGAAGCTGAGATACCTTATAAGATCCTCCAGTGCTAGCTACGAAAGAAAATCACCGCTAATTCTAAGGACAGCCACAATGTATTTTATAGCTATGTCAAGAATCTTGATGGCAACACCCAGATCTGCTCTGAGTTACAGCACAATGGCACAAAAATCACAGAACCAGCTGATATTGCCAACATCCTGGCAGATATGTTCAATGCTAACTTTACTCCCCCCTCACCCCCTAAAAGGCCCATATCTATATAGGAAGAATGCAGAGTCCATGTAATCACAACTACACAGGTAAAAGCTGCCCTCTCTAAAGCCAAAAACACAGCATCCATGGGACCGGACAACATCCCAGGCTACATTTTACACAAACTTCAGAACAAACTGGCTCCCCACTTAAGCACCATGTTCAATAATGGCCTCCATCAGGCTTTGTAACCACTGAATAGTGCACTACAACAGTTATCCCACTCCACAAAGAGGGAGCCACCACTGATCCCGGGAACTATTGACCTATTAGCCTGACGAGCCTGGTCTGCAAGGCCATGGAACGTATCATCATGGAACGTGTCATCAAGGAACTCATAAACAAAGACATTGGTAACCTCCAAACTCTGGATCCTACCCAGTTCAGGTTTATGAAAGGCAGATCATGCCTCCTGAACCTGATTGACTTCTTTGAGGCAGTCACCAAAGCCGTAGATGAAGGTAAGGTGGTTCACACAGCCTATCTTGACCTCGCCAAGGCTTTCGACACCATCCCCCATTCTGGAATTATAGCTAAACTCACTAAATTAGGTATAAATCTCTATGTCACAAGATGGGTTGCCAAATGGCTTACTGAAAGAACCCACACTGTAAAAGTTGCAGACTCCAAATCTGACTTCAAAGCAGTGACAAGTGGAGTACCACAGGGTTCTGTCCTGGGACCTCTCCTGTTTGGTATCTACTTCTGTGAAGTACAGACTAACACAAAAGGCCTCTGGCTAATGAAGTTCGCAGATGACTACAAACTAGGAGCCATAGTCAAGTCCCCAAATGATGTGGACATCCTACAGAAGGGCCTCGCTGAGACAAATGCCTGGTGTCAGAGCCATGGCCTCAAGCTCAATGCCAAAAAGTGTAGTGTCATCCCCTTTGGTAAAAACTCTGTACCCATGAACTACCACATAGGCAACAATATACTTAACACCAAATGTGTGATAAGAGACCTTGGGACCCAAGTGAGCAGTAGTCTCTCCTTTGATAGTCACATCACCACAGTAGTCAGGAAGTCCTTCTACATGACACACCTCACCATAAAAGGGTTCTCATCCAGGAAAAAAGAGGTCATTGTTCCCTTCTACTCGACACTCATTAGACCCGTTATAGAGTACAATGCCCCTTTTGGAATGCACCTCACAAGACACCTGCAGCAGCTGGAAAGGCCACAAAAGTACCTCACAAAGAGGATTACTGGTCTCAAACAAATGCCCTACATTGACCATCTCAAAAAACTCCAGCTTTACTCTGTAGCATATTGCCTACTCTGAGGTTAACTCTGCCTAACATATAAAGCTATGTCAAACCCAGAGCTGTTGGACATGCTACACCTAAAGAAATCCCAATCCCTCCGAGCTACACTCTCTAGGGACCTAAACCTTGTCACCACAACAAACAGGACATGCTGGCAGGATCGATTCCTGTCCTAGAGACTTTCCATACTCTGAAACAGGCTACCCATCTATGTTAAGCAAAGTTCTTCATTAGCACTCTTCAAGAAAAATCTTGATGAGTGGATGGGAAATAGGAAATATACCCCGAGGATCACTTCTGTGCCTTTGCTCAACAGTGGCACAGGAAAATAACTTTCTTGGGTGGTGTAAGCCAGGGAACCTTGTTGGCTAGGCTTACCTAGGCCCTTGGGCAGATAGCCTAGTACCTACCTATGAACCTATGAACCTATGATACACTGCTGTGGCAGAGCCTGCAAAGGTGTGCTGTCTAACACTTGTAATAAGACTTTTCCTGTAGCATCAATGGTTAATACACTGTTCTATGGACTTAGATAGGCAGGTGTTTTGAATCCGGCAATGTGTAACTACTGTGATTGTGTAACAGAAGACAGATGGGAAGAAATGGCTTTATCAACAGATGTAATGTGGATAATCTAACCTAATGGTAACACTTACAGGATTATGATCTCTCCTTCCCGCTTTTGGGGACATACATACCCATTCAAACACACTAATCAAGTCATCCAGTGAAGTGTGTGTTTTCTGACAACTTTGATATGACTTCCTTTAAAGTATTAGTGGTGATACATATCTATACAGACTACTGACTTAAACAAGTAGGTGATCAAATCTGTCAAAGTATATGTAGTGTGTGTGTGTGTGTGTGTGTGTGTGTAAGAGAAATGTTGACAGGGATGCCTGGTTTACTCAGCATATTTGACATGGATAACTCAAATGTATGTGAACACTTACATGTCTACAAGATCTTGATCCCTCAAACCTACTTTTAGGGTAGCCATATCCATTAAAACATACTGCTGAAGTCATCCCTTCAAGTATGTGCTTTCTAACATCTCTGATATAACTTCTTTTGTGGTGTCAGTAGTTAATATTCAGTTCTATATGACATGACTTAGACAGGATGGCATTCCAATATGGCAAAGTGGGACTACTGAGTATGTAAGAGCATGTTAACAGTTAGACTTGACTTTTCCAAGAAATCTGATGTGTACAATATTTCTTAGTGGAAATTTGCAATAGAAGAGAAAAAGCCCTAGTTTTTTGCTGCCTTTTATGTTAGCCATTAGTCTTTCAAACACAACACTCAGGATATCCATTCAAATGTGTATGAGATAACTGTAATATGACCTCTCCTGTGGCATTATTGGGTAATATACCATTACAGACAGTGTAGATTTATATAGGCAGGAATCTGACTTTAAAAATGTCTGAGTACTGTATTTGTATAAGAATAGTAACAGGCAGGACTCACTTAATCAACAGCTGTGATGTGAGCAATTTGCATAGTTGTAACAATTGCATGACTGCATGCTTTTAATCCATCAAGAACACTTTTGGGCAAAACATATAAATTCAAACACATTGATCAAGTTATCTCTTCTACTGTGTGCTTGGAGCAACTTTGCTATGACCTCTTCTGTGGCATCAGAGGTTAATAATACTGTTCTCCAAAATGTGGAATTTGGCGGGGTTTCAGATCAGTCAATATGTAAGTAAATATCAACAGTCATGAATGTGTTATTCAACAGATGTGAAATGTTGCATTCAATGTAGGCGTAAAATTGCCACAGGGAATGGGTTTTTATCATCCATTAATTTTATGTTTTGAAAATGAACCCACGTATATTTAAACACCCTGCTCAAGATATTGGTTGTAATGCTTGGTTTCTAATCACTGTGATAGGATGTCTTCTGTAGTGTTATCTGTTACTGAAAAGCCTAGACACTGTAGACTAGAGTAGACAACGTGTGCTTGGATCCTGCACAGTGTAAGTAGTATGACATATACCAATACATAATAAAAGGCAGAACAAAAATAAGGACAATGGTGACTTGGTTGAATGGCTTAGTCAATACCTGATGCATTGTATTTTTTATGTTTTTAAGATGGGTGGTGATCTTCATCCCTTAATTGCTGTACTTCCTTGGGAGCATGCCTACTATAATGACATATGCATTGCATTTTCTGTTGTGCAACTATTAGCACAAAGCAGCATAAGTAATCAAAGGTAGGCCACTCCACTAGCATAGAAGGATAAAGACCTGACTACAGCCCAGATGACCCAGGTTTGTATAGCATTTTGGGTGACAGAAGGAGCAGAAGGGTAGGGATATGCATGCCTATCCAGGGGGAGGGGTGGTACATGGGCATCTTTTGGTGACAATACCTGGTGGAGGCCAAGGATGTTACTATAGGATGCATGCTCAGTGAGTGAAAAGTGATCATGGCTGAGCTACTGTGGAGGTTGGGCAATACACCACTTGTTTATATTGCACTCCTATCCTGGATCAAGCCATGCTGCCACAAGGGCAGGGGGAAATGGGTAATCCATACCAAGAACCCCCCAGACAGATGCTCAGATGTGCTAAGCCCTCATTGCCTTAAATCTGTGACTGGTTCCAGCAATAATGGAAACTGTCCAGAGGTCAAGGAGATAATTGGAACACCCCAGAACAGATGTGGTATGGGGGTCAGGCTAGTACTCATGACAGAAAATTAGGACCCACCTTTAAAAAAAAGGCAAACATAATCAATACTGGGGACTAGTTACTGTCATTTTTCATATTATGCCATGAACTGCTGATAATTTGCCTCCAGCAGCGTTGATCTGGTGCACAAAAGAGGATGGTTACTATGTGCTGAGGACAACAACAGTGTTATAGTCCTGTCTAAAAATTGTAAGCCAGCTATAGCAGTTTCCACAGTTCAATGACAATCTGTTGTGAATGATGCAAATGTCTGTGAGATATATTGAGTGTTGTGATCCAATTTGTTAGGATTTATTGCACAATGGTCAGTTCAGTAGTCATTTTCTGAAATGCTATCAAAAACTCTTCAGATGTGTACTTTGTCATTTGTGTGTTAACTGAGTATGTGTGGCGGCAGCAGCTAATACACACAATGCCATTCTTACATCAATACATTCATGTTTTCTACTCCCATTACATAATTCTTTGAAACAGTAAATCAGTTTTTCATATACAATAATGAAATAATGCACTTGTTCCATGATTACTTCTACTTGGAGGTCACTTTCATAAGTGGTCTTGCTACTACACTTTTTATCTTTTCTAGTTTCATACACAGATATACATGCAGTTGGTAATGAGTTGTCTTCATGTGATTCTGTCGAGCTTTCTATCAAGCAAGGGATTCCTGACATGTCCCATATGTTTCTGTGCACACATCTCACCTGTTTTAGTTTACACATCTGTAACAATGTATGCTTTATAATAACTGAGTTTCTGTTCCACATGGCATTTATATTTCTTTGGCATATCCTTTAGGATTGCGATCTATGATTTGGATGTACTATGTATCTTAACTTTCTACCCTTCATGACATGCATATTACTGTCATTGTATCCACTTTGCTTGCGTGTGTCCACACATTTATGTATTTAAAAAATACCACAGTCAAAGTATGAGATGAAAAACGCAAAAGCAATAGCGTAGTCAATAGTTTAATACCCGCTTTAGGTGATGAAATTTCCTACATTAAGGATTCCTGGCATTTCTTAAGTAGATTTGGAACTTTTTTACAGGATTATGGATTTGACCCTTTAAAACACATTATTTTCACTGTTGATGTCATCTCCCTGTACACGTGTATTCCGCATTTGGCAGGAATTGATGCAGTTTGTGATTTTTTATCTAAGAAAAATGGTAGATTTACCCATGGAGTTATTTCAACTATCAGGTTATTTTTAGAATTAATTTTGGAAAACAATTGTTTTCTTTTTGGTGACAAATATTACAGGCAAAAGAAAGGGGTGGCCATGGGTTCATCGGCTGCTCCAGCTTTTGCGAATTTAGTCATGGCCTGGTGGGAGTCTGAGGTTATACCTAATTTAAACCAAAAATTTAACATTAGGTTTTACTGTCGCTTTATTGATGATTTATTTTTTGTTATAGAAGGCGATTCATCTACAGTTAATGAGTTGTTTTTGGACATTAATTCATCTTCTGAGTTTTTGAAATTCACCAAGGGTAGTGTGGGATTGTGGGTCAACTTTTTGGATGTTTTGTTGTACTGGGATGACAAGGATTGTCGGTTACATAGTAGGATCCACCGTAAAGAGACATTTACAAATGGGTATTTACACCATTCAAGTAACCACCCGAGGCATGTCATTAGAAACATTCCCCGTGGTCAGTTTATACGTGCTAGTCAGATGACATCCAAGCTAAGTGACCTACTTGACGAATTTAAAATCATTATTTCTCTATTTGGCAACAGGGGATACGTAATCGATCAACTTAGTTTGATTAGTGATGAGATTTTAAAGAGACGTTCATGCACCTTTAAACCTTTAATAGATTTTCCTGCTTTTATTGGCAGAGGTGTTATAGAAGCAGACAAAGGTAATGTAATCAATGCACACTCTATGTGCTCCCTTGACACCAGTTCTGACGGAGCACTTATTAGGCAGGTTATAATTGATAATTGGAAGATTATCAATGATAATGAAGACATCAAGAAAACAGTGGGTGAAGGTCCTTCGTTTGTTTTTAGAAATCACCACAATTTAAAAAGAATTTTGGAAAGCAACATTTTGGTTGAACCTAAAACACATACCAACAAGACAGGCATGCACTGTTGCCATAGTTGCAACATGTGCAGATTTATTTCTGAGGGACCATACATTAAGATTGAAGCTATAGACAATACTTTTAAGGTTCCTGGATATGTAGATTGTAATTCAAAGGGTGTTGTTTACATCAGTCAATGCTCCGGTTGTTTTGCCTTTTATATTGGAATGACCACTTGTAGTCTTAAAACTAGAATTAGGGAGCATTTATACAGTATTAAGACTAAGGATGATAACAACGCCCTTTATAAACATACTAAAAATTGTAACACACACAAAAAATTTGTATTTTCTGTTTTGGATGTTGTGTACCCTGACCTTAGAGCAGGTGATTTTAAGAATTTTTTAGAACAGCGTGAAACCATGTGGCAAATCAAACTTAATTCAGACAAATTCCCTGGTTTAAATGATTCCATTAACATTAAATGTTTTTTAAAGTATAGGAAATTACATGTCAATAAATTATGTGATACTTTTGAATTTTTTAGTTAGATGAATAGTATTTTTACTTGGTTTTAAAAGTTTAATTAATTGATTTTCAATCAATTAATTTGTATGTAATTTGTTATGGTATTTAAATGCTTTGAAATGGGATTCTTGTTGCATTCTGATGAAGTCCTGTGACGAAAGCGGGTATTAAACTATTGACTACGCTATTGCTTTTGCGTTTTTCATCTCATACTTTGACTGTGGTATTTTTTATTTGGTTTTGTGCTACATTTATGTATTTGCTTGTCCTTATTGCTTCATTTGTAGTTTGATACATGTATCCATGGCAATCTCTAAACTTCTGTTACTTGCACACCTTTTTCAAAAACACATTTTTCTTCTGCACATTTACTGAACTGATTTTTCTTAATGTAAATGACGATGCTTGTAATGTTCTACATGTCTAATAATGCACGCAGTGCAATGTACAGCAGTATCATTCTTCCTTGTCCACTTATTAGGTAAATTAGGAATACATAAAGCAAGGCGACGCCTACTCACTTAGAGATTTCAGGTTGTTGGTGTGCATTTCTTTGCTTCCATTACATAAGCACGTAGATCAAGATGACCCTGCATTGTTGTTGGCTTGGCTGCATATTGCATTGTGTGCCTTGACTTCTTGCATATTTAATTAGCAATTCTGCTCATCACACAAGGATGACTGATCATGTTAGCTCTGGCATGACATGTACATGATGTAAAACTTCTTGAGGTATGCTTTTAGAAGCAAAATATTAAATACATTTGAAATACTTTTTTTGCAATTAACCTCCACTGTTTGAGCAGTTTCTCTTGTGTTACTTATTACTTCCACAGTGTGAGAATTGCATAGTACTCGCTTAACCTATTACTTCCACAGAGACAGAATTTCATAGTACCGAAGATCACAAGTGTTTAAGTATGAGTAAGTCAACTGCAGAAAAGTAAAAGCAGTGAATACAGATTATAGATGCAATTTTGACAGAAAAGTCATAAAATGCTTATGCAGCAGCTAGCGCAATTAAAAGTAAACTGTACTGGATGTTTCATGCTCACCTAAAACACATATGTATCTCAACAGCTATCTGTGATATCCATATATGAATCAATTTATCTGTCATTCATTTGTTTGGTAGAAAGTGCAAATTTGAGACAAAACAAATGAGTGACAAAAACTAACAACACAAATGTGTGAGTACACATTTGTAAGAATCACATTTGGTTGAATCCAAACTTTATATAGTTTAGTAATGTAGGAGTAGTCAAGAAATTAATGTTTGAAAAGGTGGTGATTTTGAAAATGTGCAAGCCTGCATTATAGTGACTAGTATTTATGTGTGAGTGTTTGTGGGTTAGGGTTATGGTTAGGTGAGGAAATAGATTTAGTATTGTGCCTAATATGTGTTCTGGGTGCTCTTTATCCTTTTGTCTTGATTAATGGCACAGTATGGGATAGGGTCTTGAGGAAAGTAACGTGTAGGGTTTGTTTAGGAGCAGGGTTAGACAGAGGGCTATGGTTAGCACACATGAGTAAGGTGGTGCATGGGACGAGGGTGAGCAATAGCTGTTAATGCATTGCCATTACTACATAATAAAATTGGTGGAGATTAGCAATGCCAAATTCTTTACAATAAATGTTAAGATATGCACTCAATAATAATAAAAAATAAAATAGAATACATAAATACATTGGTTAAAACAAAGGAGAGGTTTAGTTACAGGCATACATCAGTATACATTACTTTTACAATCCTGCTAGAAAACCTACCACTATGTCCCTTGTTGCCCAATCCTGTAGAATGATGACAGTGGAAGTTTCTGAATAAAGCAGCACATGATGATACTCAGAATGAAGTGCAGTGATTTGATGTACATAGAAAGTCAAAGTACAGAACATACCCTCCATAGCACTATGT
Source organism: Protopterus annectens (assembly GCF_019279795.1). Lineage (NCBI taxonomy): Eukaryota > Metazoa > Chordata > Ceratodontiformes > Protopteridae > Protopterus > Protopterus annectens. Next base: position 1,681,853,534 of record NC_056743.1, read on the forward strand.
CTACATGTCATGTTGCAAGCGCTTAATTAGCAGAAGTTAAGCATATTCACCATCACCTCACTGTCAAACTGCAGCCTTGATTGCTACTTCTTTACAAGAAGAGGAAAGCAGCATACTGAAAGGACAATAAGAGCATTTTTTCTGATAAATTATAGCAGTACTGTAATAAAAATTGGTATGCATTAGATCAATGTGAAATATCAAGTTTTCATATATGACTTGCAAACAACCACTATGCAAGCCAAATCAGTAGGCAATGTTAAAAATAATTTAGCATTATTCCTTATGCTGTCCTCATTGCCTGTGTATAAGACATTTTAGATAAATTCTATACTGTACTACTGAACATCTTCTGAAAGAAAAATGGAAAAGTGTATATTGCAATACTTTTCTGGAATGAAGTTTTTCTTTAAAGAAAAAAATATGTGTGATGAACAGTGTAAGTTGACCGAATAACACTGCATACATCAGATATTACTTCTGATATTTGCATTAACTCAGTACTAGAAAGTGAATATCATGGCCCAAAGTAATGAACCAGATGTCTCTTTGCATCTGTAGCCACACCGGTTCCCATGCACTGCTGCTCACTGGCCACCATCACTATCATCATTGCTGGGTGGAGTTATAGAGGGAGCTGCACTGCCATCATGGGGCTGTAGCACACCAGTCCAAAGCAAGACCATGTTATGCAGAATGCAACATGTGGTAAATACCCTACAAGCAGTAACACAGTCATATTGAGGAGCATCCCCAGCCTAATCCAGGCAATGAAATCTTACTTTGAGCAAGCCAAATACTCACTCAGTGAAAATCCATACCTGCCTCATTAACAGTACTGATCAGTCAATGATGTGTTAAGGATCCATGCTAATGAGATTTACACTTTGAGAGGCTGTGTCAGATAAATGACTTTTGTAAATACATTTAAATTATACTCACATTGAAACATGGCTAAACTTTGACCCATATATTGGCCATTTCATCTAAAATTTATGTGAGGTGGCTTTGCACACATCTCAGATGTGGGATGAAGATGCCTAACGATGTGAATGATATCCCCAACAATGTGAACATGGATTAAACCTAAAGTATATACACACTTGAAAAACTATGAATTATATTTATGTCAAGTTTCAAGATATGCTTAAACAAAGGTAACAAAATTAACTAGTGCACACTAATGTTATGTGTAAGTCTGCCCTGTTTCCACCCTGACATTTATTATCATTCTGATGTCTCCAATAATCCCTGAAACACAACTGTACTGTGGAAGCAAAATGTTAAAAAAGTCTGACACCATTGCTATTCTGAAACATAATTGCCCATTTCAGAAGTAGACCGATCTGCACATTTATTTTATTTCTAATTTATATTTAACTGATCGTGTTGCACAGCATGCTCTAATGTCTAAGTTCCATCGCAATGTCATAGGTACAGTATTCAACTCTTGTGAAGGTTTTGTCTAACAGAATGTGGGATAATTAGTGTACACAATTTACTTGTTGAAACCCACAATGTTGACACAATCACCACAGTGAATTTTATGCATAATTTTCTTCATCCTTTGCACATTGTTTGGCATTGCACATCAGTGTCAGTTCTCAATGGCTTTAAGGAAAGACAATTCACATAATATGGCAACAATTAAAAAAAAATATTATGCATGCACAAAGACTTAGCCATCAGTTGTGCAAATCTCCCTATTTTTGTAAAAAATAATATTTTTAAGGAGCAACTCGTAAGGGCAGCAAAAATTGTGCTCTGACTATAAGTTGTATTTATCAGAAGCTGAGTTGATAACTAATATGTTGTTAGTTAGAAATTACCCATCAATGCTTTTAAATGATATAAAAGGATTTGTGATTAAAAGGATGGGGTATGATATATAAACCATTTTGGGAGGTGAACAATCAAACTCCATAGTGGTAAACACACATAACAATCAAGGTACCAATAGATTCACTGGTTCTTTGGTGGTGACATTTAACTCCTGGTCCATTAAGGTGAATGAAGACATTTTTTAAGATGGTAGGCAAGAAACTTAATTTTTTATTTAAAATTGCCAAGAATTGTAAATATATTTTCAATATCCCCGTATTGGTAATATTTATTCCCCGAATGGTACACGTAAATGTGGAGCATGTAACCAATGCCCCTGTGTGTTGGATCAAGTAGAATATACTTTGAATACATTCCTGCAGAAGGTACCCCTAACATTTGGGAACTGCTACACCAAAGGGGATGTTTATATACCTATTTGCAAAGCCTGCTCCAAATTCTATGTGGAGAAGACTAAGAGAAAATTCAGGAAAATAATTTATGAAAATGTGTATGTCATTTCTAAGAACAATATAAATAAAGCCCTTTTTAAACATACTATTTATAGTGAAGTATCCATTTTTTTTTAATTTGGTATACTAGAAGTAGTTCCCCAAGACCCGAGAGGTGGTCCCTGGGAGACAAAGTTGGAACAAAGAGAACAGTATTGGCAATTGTATCTGGGGGCAACACATGGTATAGGGTTAAATGATATAGTATCCATAACCCAATATTAAAACTGAATACTAACAGATTATGAAGTTTCTTATGTTTTATGTACATTATTTTTATTTTTATTTTGTTGGGAAATTGTTTTTTAAATTGGCAATTTATTCATTTGATCTTTAAAATGGTGAAGTTCAATGAAAGGGTATGCCTTTAAATTGTTCTTAAGATGATTCTACTTATTATTGGATGAAACTCTCATGTGACTGCATTGGTAAGATTTTTAAATGGGTTGTTTTGTATGCACTTGGTCCTGATAAAGTCCCTCATGATGTTCTTTTTTGATGAAAGTGCTTAACCACTTTATTTTATTTACAATAAATGAGTTTTTATATAAACTGTTCTGGTGGCTGTTATAGACATTTACACCTCCAAGGTTTGTACTCTGGTTTTAGGAGACACTACTCGAGCCGCTTCCTTTCTTTACTTTATTATTTTAAATGTAACTGAAAAATAAACAGTAGTCAGCATGAGCTTGAGTCACTGTCAAGTATGTGTATATACTGATCAACACCCATGGCCAAGTGTTACTGCCATGTCTCTCACCTAAAATGGACATTGGAGACATACTAAATACAGTAATTCTATGCCATTCATTTGCCATCTCTTGCACAAATGTGATGTTTCACTGTGTCTGTCATTGCACATATGCTGGTGAACACAATATCTGATTTGGGTACCAATTGCCTGGCATTTTTCTTGAAATTATTGAAGAGAAGACATTGCAGCTGATATTGAAGGTAGTGTTTCATTCAGACAACATAGATGGAAAAGAATGAGTCATGCATTTCTGCAGCACTGCTCATTAAAATTACAGCTGGAGGCTTCTACAGGGTGCCTGTAACTGGCCTCTGTATAATGCTGAGGCTTGGAATAATTAGCCAAGTCTGTCACCTGTGCTACTGGTATCCCACAATGGGGTGAACAGTGTCACCACCATTACAGTGACTTAAAAAGGCAAAACAAGGACCTTCTTAGCTGAGGGGAAGATTGGTTGATTGATTGACTTATTGATTGATTTATTGCTTTGGTATATGGGAAAGTCCAACTGAATACAAGTCCCATTTTCTCTGAAGGCCCAGGAAGAAATGCTCCATTTTACAGAATGAATAGAAAGCAGTTATACACAAGTTACACAATAATTATATATATATATATATATATATATATATATATATATACTTGTAATGAAGCCAACTTCGAGTCCAAATTGGCCACATCTACTAGAGATAATTGTAAGGCCTTCTTCACATATGTCTGCAATCTCAAAGGATGGTCAAGGACGCCACATACACAAATGCTGTAGGTATAGCCAATCTACCAGCTGACAGATTCAGCGAAAACTTCTCCCCTCTGTCCCCCAATCAGTAAATCAAGACATCCTCAGTACCTGCCTCCCACCCCTTATCTCTAGGGAAAAGGTCATCACTGCCCTCTCAAAGGCAAAAAATACAGCCTCCATGGGACCCAATAACATCCCAGTCTGCATCCTACATGAACTCAGGCATGAGCTTGCAGCACCATTAGGCACCCTATTCAACCAAAGCCTGAGTACTGGCTTTGTCCCAGGTGAGTGGAGGACAACCACTGTCATCCCTTAACATAGATTAGTGCTAAGCTAATTGCCCATTTTAAGCCTAGCCAATTGTCTCTTGTGAGACTCAAACCCTGCACCTTGTGATTGCAAGGCAAACACCTTAACCATTAGGCCACCCTCCCAACCATAAAGATGGAGCATCCACCAATCCAGGAAATTATAGACCCATCAGCCTAACTAGCATGGTCTGCAAGACCATGGAATGGATTATCATGAACCTCATTAACAAGGACATTGGTAACCTCCAAATTTGGCTTTGTCAAGGGAGATTATGTCTGTTAAATCTGGTTGACTTCTTTGAGACAGTCAACAAAGCCATGGACAAGGGGAAAATGGTGCACACTGCCTACCTTACTCAGAGGCTGCAGTTGAATGGTATGATGTCAGCATGCCATGCATATTCATGAGGGCATGCTGAATCATACCCAAGTCTAACACGGTCCAAGTAGGAAAGTAGGGGGCATGCCCGATTGCTGAGTACAACAAAGGGACATGCCCCCAGAAGAGTCAGAGTCCTGAAAGTAAACACCCACGAGCGAGTCCGCTGAAATGTCAGGAACACAACACCACACATCCCCACAGACTAAACCCTACTGAAAATATGTAAAATGTAAAAATAGCAGTTTCCTTTTTTTTTTTATAACTTCCAAAATGTTTGCCCGCATTTGCACTCTTTTGCCCTTAGCTCAACCACAGTTAGCAGATATGACATTGAAAAGCATATAAGATCTACATATGCAAATTAAGCAAAGTAGCAATAGCGTAGCGGTACATACGTCGCCCAAAGAATAGGGAGTCACGGTTCGAGCCCCATAACATCCCCCTCCATTATTCTTTAAATAAGTATGAAACAATTCCCCGATATATATAAATTTAATTTAAGTAAAATGTAATGAAATGGCCCATGTACTTCTGAAAAAAACCTATATTATGTATATATAAAAAGGATCATAATTTCCCGTAGCTCAGCAGCACTTTAACAAGCTTAATATGAGTGCCCGTAGCTGAGTGGCGCTTTAACAAGCTTAATATGAGTGCTTGTAGCTGAGCAGTGCTTTAAAAAGCTTAATATGAGTGCCCGTATCTGAGCGGTGCTTTAACAAGCATAATATGAGTGCTTATGGCTAAATAATGTGTTACCCGGCGTAAGCTGTTTGCGCGGAGCTGCGCAGCACGCCAACCAGCTTACCGTCGGGCAACTTTGAGCAAGCTGTAGCAAAGTCACCTTTACACAGACACACCTACTAGCCTGTCTAGACAGTAGTAAAATGAAAAAAAGCAATGGCCAGGATCGAACCCAGGATACTGTGCACCATAGTCAAAGTACTGAACCACTAAGCCATGACAGTTGTACTGAGAAATACAGTATTGCCATCCATATAGGAATGAATGAAAATATAACCATGACAAAGCAGGTTTTCTGTAAGCAGAGAAATATCCAAAATGGCCAATCACAGATAAGTGCGGGAAAACCAGCATATATAAGCCCCAAAGGCGGGAATACACACCATAACTGATTGTGGTATGCAATTGCAGTCAGGATGGCAGATGCAGGAGAGGGAAATTGCTTTAGAGCACAAAGGTGGGGTGTTGAGGAGTCAAAATATATGGTTTGGCTCCTAGTCCATGATCACGAAGTGCAACTCCTGCAGGGCCAGGTTCAATGGGGAGCGTATAAGGCAGTTAAAGAAATGTGCAGCTACGGACCTTCCCTACACCCAGCCTGCACATTCCTAGCTGGCGTCCCCACTGACTTCCTGCTTCCCGCTTACAACTGTTTAAAAGTGCCTTATTCACTCTGTATGACAAGGCCCCAGTACTGCTCAGCACAAAATAAAATACCTTTGTAAGTGTCAAACCCCAGACCTTGGGCTCGCCAGACTGCATGAAGTACCACCAAGCCACAGCACATATATAAGAACTTAGTGCTGAAA
>NC_056743.1:1681862111-1681899611 GCF_019279795.1 Protopterus annectens
CATACTGGAGGTACAGGTTTCTCTACACAAATATGCCATACCCTGGACTAAACCACCCAGCATTAACAAACAAGGCTCCTTATTAGTAGATCTCATACATACCCCTGATGAATGTTATGGAGATAGGTAATATGCCCTGTAAGTCACCTCTGTGTAAAAATTTCACAGGAGCAAGTAAAATCACATTACATGTGTCCCAAAGGGCAGGGTAGCATATGGCTAGGCTGCCCTAGGCCCAGGGCCAATAGCATAGTACCTACCTATGACACAATGCACACACACATGTACTCAGTGCAATACCAGCTATGTGAGGTTGAATGTGTGTGACACTGATTGTGTGCAAGGTCTGTAAAGGTGTAATAGCTTAGCGTGAGTTTGTGTCTGTCATGGTAGTTTGCGTTGTAGGTGTGAGGCCAGAGAAAGATGTGTCAGTTATCGGGATGCAAACATAGTAGATTGGCATATGTTGTGCTGTAGTTCCCTGTGTATGGCTGTGGTGTCCCATCATAGGCAGAAGCAATACATGTATGCTCAGTAAGTGGTACTGCTGTTGAATCCAGCTCACATATGAATTGTTGTACTACCTGAAGTTGTAGGCCTAAACACTACAGTATGGTGTATGTTCACATTCCTTGGTAACACTATCTGGTGTGTTTCCTGTAGTCTGCACAGATTACATACCTCATGCATAGGTATCTGTAAGTAGGGGCACACAGTACTATAAGGTACACAGTTAATGCTCATCTGTATCGTCATACATTTGTGTGTTGTATGTATGTGTAATGTGTATGTAATGATGCCTGTACCATGGCCGCAATCACATGTGTGTTACAGGGTATGTGTGTGCACCTGGCAGCATGTATACCCTGTGACAGCAGTATGCTGGCTATATTAACAACTGTGCACATATGTCAGGTAGGGATATGGCATCAAATAATAGGGTGGATTACCATTTAAACTATAAATGTGCATTGCATTCATTACATGGGATGACAACATACTTCATACATTAGCTTGATACATACCCCCAGTGTGAGGTTGTGCATTGTATCCCAAACAGTGTGCCGAGTGCTAGTGTATACCAGTTTGTTGTATGGAGTGTGGTAGGCACTGTCAAACAGTTGTGTGCTGAGCACTGATATGTGGTATCGAACATGTGTATCCCCTTATAGACAGACAGATGCTATATATGGCAGTTAAGTGATATCAGTACATTAGAATATTAAGTGTGCCACATGACTTGCTCACATATTTTTTTTTCCTTCCAGGGTGATGGTGCATCAGCGTAACCCACCTTATACAGCAGCAGAGGATCAGGAGATCCACCAGAGCCTGATGCAGAATTTCTCTGTGCTGTTTTCCAGGACCAGCCAGAACCAGCATGAGAGGGCTGCACTGTGGCAAGATCTTGTCCGTTGGGTAAATGACATAGGCATGCATAACCGGACATATGAGCAGGTATGCCATCACTGCAGTGATTTAATTAGACATGTCCGGCAGCGTGCATCTGATATCCACAGACAACAGCTTTCCACAGGTGGTGGGGTACCTATCCACCCCCCTCACCAGTGTGGAGGAGCACCTCCTAAGTGTTGTGGCTCCAGGCCAACAACAACAACATCCACAAACATGTGTCATCATGGAGGCCGGAGCCACCCAGCATGTTGAAATGGAGTGTGCAGGTGACATGCCATATCTGTAGTTGACTGTTGTCTGTACTGGTAGTTTATGCGTGTGTGAGATATGTACTGTGTGTGTAGCTGTTAACCTGCCTATTCTTCTGCAAGATTGATATTCTGAGCATAATCTGTACACCTGTGAAAGCCACCTGTTGTACTACTGTACTTTATCATACTCACAGTATCAATGGCACAGTTGTGGCCACTGGCAATCACTGTCATATTTTTGCAGGTCCCTCTGGAGTGACAGCAAGGCAGCCAATCCATGCTGGTGAGTCTGTAATACCAATACTATTGCTAATAACATGTGCATGTCATATGGAGGTGTAGTGTGTGCACATGTAACACCTACGCATAATGCATGCTGTGCATGTTTGTTGTGAGACTATGCATATCCCACTATTCTCAGTAGCTGCCTCACTCACATGCAATACACAGAGCATGACACACATGTGTGGCAACACAGTACTGGACATTGTATAGGCATACCTGATACACATGTACACAACACACACGTTTGGCATAGACATTACACCTTAGCCTGCTACACATGTCCAATTATGACACCTGCTGTATGGCCACCCTTCAGTATCCCACTTATCCTCTACACAGCACACATAATATACCTGAGGGGTAGAGGCCTACCATGTCTTTGTGCAACAGTCTTGAACAAATAATACATTCATGTTAGGCAATGCTCACTATTGGCCACCTTACACACCCATGTAACAAGTGGCTGTGTAATTGTGGATGTAGTCATGTTACTGCACTTCAGGTACAGCATGCTAGCTGCCTGTATGGCACACATTATTATTGTTGACTGACCACAAGAAGCATGTTGATCATGGCTCACGTTACAACACCACATCCAGTTCCACTGACCACAAAAGTAAACATAGCAGTTATTGCGTAGCACCATCATGTGTTGTGTGTGTGTGTGTGTGTGTGTGTGTGTGTGTGTGTGTGTGTGTGTGTGTGTGTGTGTGTGTGTGTGTGTGTGTGTGTGTGTGTGCAAATATATGCACCCACAGCTTGTAACACTTGCACAACATTGCTATGTCCTTATACACATTGTGTCCCAGGGTGGAGACAATCACTGAACAACTATACACAACCATCAAGTACACGTATACTGTTATTAACAAGGGCTGTCTACACTTGCACTGCATGTTCCTGTGCAACAGATAATCTGCATGCTGACACGTGTGCAGTGATGTTTTTCCTTGTGATACTGTCACCCACCCTCAAACAGTATTGTGTATGTGTTGGATTGCAGGTGTGTCTGTGTTTGTATCTGCTGTACTGAGGAGTGTGCCTGTGTGCCTGTATGCTTGTGCACCTGTGTGCTTGAGTGCATGTGTGCATATGCGCCTGTGTGCATGTGTGCCTGTGTGCATGTGTGCCTGTGTGCATGTGTGCATGTGTGCCTGTGTGCATGTGCGCCTGTGTGCATGTGTGCTAACATCGTGTACACATTTGTAAACTGTGTTTCCTATCTTCCTCTCACAGGTTCTGATGTTGCTCTGGTGGAGTGCAGCAGGGAACCTGAAGCCACTACTGGGGATAGTGATAATGATGATGCATGTGTAATGGCACAGGGATGTGTGACAGGGTCGGTCATTGGTCAGCCAATCGACACTACACAACAGTCAACCCCATCAATGTGCACAGTCATCCTGCCTATACATCCATTGTCACCAATGTCCTTAGCTGAGGGACAGCATACAGTGGGTATTGACCAGGGTAGTGTGGTATCATTGGCACATGCATCCCCTCACAGCAGCCACGGCCAGATTCCTGACATGGTACCACACAGGCAGATGTCCAGGGGTTCTCGTGGGAGCATCCATGGTCGTACTGCCCCTGTCAGACGTGCCCACAGAGGTCTTTCAACCTCAGCTATGTTCTGAGCTGTAATGCAAGCACGGGCACATATGGAATTTTACACCAGACAGGGTCTGAGGGAGCTTAGAGCACATCGCACCACTATGAATGACACTGTGTGACGTTGCAGCTGCCATCTGTAATATCAGCGAGGTCATTGATAGACGTTGGGGGGACACATTACATCTCTTCCACAACTACATGTCCAGGAGCCAGGACAGTGCAGAACGGTTGAGGTGTCGACGTGGACATATGCCAGCAACATCAGCAGCTGGCAGTCGTCGAGGACGACAACAAACGTGCAGCCGCTCACATAGTGCCAGTACCAGCCCCAGCAATGCTGGGTCTGTGCTGTCATTACACCGTCCTAGAAGACCACGTGCACGTGGCTCTGGACAGTCCAAGCAGGGACATTTGTCCAGTCAACAACCCACTGCTTCTGATGACAGTACCCAATCTGGCTTAGTACCTGATACTGTACGTAGCATCCCTGCCAGGCACAGGTACAGTGTCCATGGCCAGAGACAATGATCTGTATGACCTGGTAGGTACAGTCTGTGGCTGTCCACAAACACCCGTATATGGCAGCCATGGGGTGGAACTGTGTGCAAGCATACACACACATAATGCTAACACCTAGGGCTAACACATACACACACACATCGCATCAACATTGCCCCATGTTGTACTGTTGTCCCTCACTAACACACACACACACATACATGTCGATTGGATGTGTCAGTGGCAGACTCTGGCAAACCAAGTACACACCCTGAACATATGATGAAACTGTGCCACCTCCTGCCATCTGTAACACTTATGCAGGAACAGGATGGCATGGTGCTGATGCACAGGGTGACTACATAGCACTGTAGTAATAATATCATGTTGTTAACAGTACAGTGTAATGATATAGTTGTGGGTATATTCGAGCATGCATGATGCATTAACTATGATTGTCGTAGTTTTGTATACACCAGTGTTAATTCTCAAAGTGTACTGTCTGCACATGTGCCACATGGCTGCTGTGTGTACCTGTGCCTGCATGTGTTGGGGTGTGGACAGTACATGTGTGATGTTTGCAGCACAGAGTTGCAGGTGTACATTTGTGAACATGGTTAGCATGGAACATGACATGGTTTGACAGTATGCTGTGGATGATACAGTTTCCATATGCCAATGGTCTTCATTCTGGTACTATACACAGCCTACATAGCCTGACATTCCGTGGTCATTACATGGTGTCTCCTCAACTGATACACAGATGTAGGAACCTGGTGTCAGTGATATCCCTGCAGTACTACACTATACCAGTAGCCATTCTTACTGAGCCCCACACATCCCTGGGAACAATACTCTTTGGCATATAGCAGTCTCACATACATGTCAACACACTACGGATATGTCCATCCATGACTGAAAATGCATAAAGTGGCCTACAATGCATTCTACACATGACACACCTAACCACCACAAAGGTATCATACAGACAGATACCTGTTGTCCAAGCCATACTGTATTGCTGTAACGCAACTGTAGCATTGCCATCGGCATGTAGTTAACATAATATTCCAATAGTAGCACATAGGTGGTAGCACCCATCATGTAGAATGGGTAATGGTGTGTACATGTGGACAAGTGTTATCTTGTCTATCCTGTGATATTCACATTTCCAAAGTTATTCTGCAGTCCCTCAGTGTATCACCTAAGCAAGACGGTGTCTGTATGCATATTGGCAACAGTTGCCATACACCTACACTGGATGTCCATCACTCACAGACTTTGCTGTGTTTTAACATGTCTGACATACTCCAGACATGAACCCTCACCCACATTAATCTATCAAAGCTTTCATGGGTGTGTGTCACATAGTTAGCCTAGGACAGAGATCACTGCAGTAGCCTGCATTGTCACCAACATACATGTATGGCCTAAGGTCTGGTAAACTGCGGCACATGCTGGCAAAGGTAACAACTATAATCATATGAGGCAGGCTTCACACATAGGAACTATTAAAGGTTGCAGGTACATATCTGTATGTGGCACACACATACCTGATGCGTGCATTGAAATTCCTGTTATAATAATATGTCATACAATAATAAAAGCAAAACACACAACACATTGACAAACTATGCAACAAACACACACATGTCATTTGTAGGATTCAAACCCCTACCTAACTATGTTAAGATATTTGAGAGAGATGCATTAGCACAGCGCGCTATTCGCATTACGGGATGATTTTCCTTCTCCTGCTATATTTATAGGGTGCTGACATCATCAGTCTTTCCAAAGAGGAATGTACATCTTTTAGTGTTTTATCCCAGTCTTCAAAAAGGCCAATCCTTTCACAGAGAATTGCATACATACATACCCCCCTGTCACCTCACACACACAGTGTTTTCTGGATTCAACCCCCTACCTAATTAGGTTATGATACTTGAGAGACGCTTTAGCACAGTGTGCTATTCGCATTACTGGATGATTTCCCTTCTCCTGCTGTATTTATAGGGTGCTGACATCATCAGTCTTTCCAAACAGGAATGTACATCTTTTAGTGTGTTATCCCAGTCTTCAAAACGGCCATTCCTTTCACAGAGAATTGCATACATACACACCCCCCTGCCACCCCACACATACAGTGTTTGCAGGATTCAAACCCTTACCTCATTATGTTATGATACTTGAGAAAGACGCATTAGTGCAGCATGCTATTCACATTACTAGATGCTTTCCCTTCTCCTGCTGTATTTATAAGGTGCTGACATCATCAGTCTTTCCAAAGAGGAATGTACATCTTTTAGTGTGTTATCCCAGTCTTCAAAAAGGCCATTCCTTTCACAGAGAATTGCATACATACACACCCCACTGCTACCACCCACACAGCATTTACAGGATTCAAACCCCTACCTCACTATGTTATGATACTTGAGAGAGACGCATTAGTGCAGTGCACTATTCGCATTACTGGATGATTTCCTTTCTCCTGCTATATTTATAGGGTGCTAACATCATCAGTCTTTCCAAAGAGGAATGTACATCTTTTACTATCGCTCAGTATGGGGGATAACAATATCTGTGCATTAACAGACGCCTAGTTCAGGGTCACATATGCACACTGGCACTGCCAGGTTATGTTCTATACCATGCTTCGTGACCACAGGACTTGTAACACACAACACAAGTAGGGGGTGTATCCATATAAATCACAGATACACATACCTCTGGGTTGGTACCACTGCACTAAGCATGACAGGCCATACATATACAACTACCATTGCGCAAAACCGCCTTTTGGTTTAGTGTGTAGTTCAGACCACCACCACCCCCCCCATACTGCACCCAGCTTTCCTGGGAACAGTGTAGGATATGAAGGTCTTCACACACACCATTATAGTGGTTGACATCAGGTACACAAATATTGACTGGGGTTACTACTCAGGCCCTCAACAACATCACCCTACAGCCACTACAATTTGTGGATCCATGTGCTATGGCACAACCAGTCACCACACCCACAAGGGGGAATATATATTGGACCCGATCATCACCAACATGGGGACTCTATGTTCCACACCAGAGGTAGAACCCTCATTGTTAAGATCAGACCATAAACAACTTTCCCTGGACATCCATATCCCGTCCCCACCCCCAGCCAAGGAAATCACTGTATAGAATTTCTCAAAAGCAGACTTTGCACTTGTGAAGACTGGGGTGGAATACTTCAAAGGCCCTGTGCTGGAGGATAATACAGCCCAATCTGCAGAATCCTTTACAAACGCTTTGTATGAGCACCTGCAGGTATGCATTGACCATGCTATCCCAAATAAAACTATGACTCCTCCAAAACAGGAGATCTGTTTGGTTGACCCCAGCCATATATAAGCTGTACAAGAGCAGGAGGAAGCTACTACATAACAGAGCAATATCCCACAGAGGGAGGACATCTCTGAACAGTATTGGCAAGACACTTCAATCCCTCATATAATCATCACTTGCACGTTTTGACAGTGAAATTGACCAGACACTACAGATAATCACAAGGCCTTCTTTAGTTATGTCAGGAATACTGTGTGGAAACAACACAGATATGCTCTGAATTGTTGCATAACAGCACAAAATATGCCAAACCTACAGACATAGCCTACTCCCTGGCAGAGAGAGTCTGCACAAACGCCCCCAACTTACCCCCAAGGGTACAGATGCCCATCCCAAATGAATGTAACCTCCCTGACATTACAGATGCACAGGTGAAAAGTGCCCTCTCCACAGCAAATAACACAGCATATGTATGGGACCGGACAGTGTCCCAGGCTGTGTCCTACACGAGCTCTGAGTAGAACTGAACACTCACATTAAGTCAATGTTCCAACTTAGCCTTACTACAGGATATGTACTCTGAGAATGGCATACAGATACAGTGCTCCCACTCCACAAAGGTGGTGCCACAATGGACCACAGGAACTATCACTCCATAAGCCTGACTAGTGTGGTAGAAAAAGATATGGAGCGTATTATCATGGAAGTCATAATCAAAACATTGTGAGCCTCCAGACACTGGATCATACACAATTCAGCTTTGTTAAGGGCAGATCTTGCCTCTTACACATAGTTCATATCTTTGAAACGGTTACTGAAGCCATGGATGAGGGCAAGGTAGTTCACACAGTCTACCTGTACCTTGCAGAAGCCTGCAACACAATACCCCACTCAGGCATCATACATATGCTTAGCAGCTTAAATATCAACCCCTACATCACTAGATGTGTTGCTATCTGCCTCAGGGATGGAACCCACATGGTCAGAATTGCAGGTGCCATGTCCAATTCCAGACCAGGTACAACTGGTGTCTCACTGGGCTCAGGTGTGGGACCTGTCCTGTTCGGTATGTACTTCTCTGAGGTTCAGACTAACATGGGGGGATTATGTCTAACAAACTTCACAGATGACTGCTAACCGGTGGCCATAAGCAACACTGCAGCTGACACATGCTTCCTCCATAAGGGTCTCACAGAGATGGATGCTTGTTGTCAGAGCCATGGCCTCATGCTAAATGCTAAGACATGCATAGTCATCACCTTTGGGGAAAACAAGGTGCACACAAATCACCACATAAGTGGTAATCCATTAAGTACAGACGATGTATTTACAGAATTGGGGACCAACATAGATCGTAACCTCTCCTTTGCTAATCACATTGACAGAGTCATTGCAAAGACCTTTATATAGCACTCCTTATCACATGGGGGTTTGCATGTAGATCATGGGAGGCCATTGTGGCCCTCTACTAGTCACTCATCAGGCCCATGTTTGACTACAATGGCCCTTTTGGGGTGTACCTTACCCAACACTTGCAGCACCTACAGTGTCCACAACAGTACCTCCCCAAGAGGATCATGGGCTAAACACAGATGTCCTATGCAGCTCAATGGATCTCCAGCTCTACTCAGTTGCTTAACGCCTACTCAGAGGTAATATATGCCTGACGTACACAGCCATGTCAAACCCAGAAGTAATGGACATGCTCCATCTCATAACATCCAAGACCCTTAGAGCTACACACTCCAGGAACTTAAACCTCAGCACAAAACTAAATAGGACATGCTGCAGGGACAGAATCATTACCCAGAGGCTCCCTTCACTCTGGAATTGAATCCCAATTAAAGTTAGACATAGCCCCACGCCAACCCTCTTCCAGCAAAATCCAAACACGTGGATGGGAAATTGCATATTCACCCCTGGGATCTCCACTGTGTCCCTGCTTGACAGAGGCACAGCAAACTAGCCCTAAAGGGTGCCTTCTGTGACCTACTTTACAGAGGCACAGTAGGCTAGTCTACTGGGGAGGCGGACGCCAAATACACTCTGCCTAGGCTTATGAATTCCCTAGGGCAGACAGCCTAGCATCGACCTCTGCACCTATGTTTATGTTGGGGATGCACAATATTTGTTGTTGATACTGTTTGCAGGTCTTTATTGCCGTAGCTTTCCCATTTTCTATGAACAACTTGTGTATTTGCGTAACATGTTTGATCATGACAGGATTCCAGTATATTAATATATGTGTCTGTTGTCATTTAACTGTGTGCACAGGGCAGATTGCTGGATCGTGGGAGGTTCCTGGCTTAACACATGCAACTGCCAGATATGTGTGGCCGACTGCTATACCCAGGCATGGCCTAAGTGTGTGAGCATGCCCAGTTCAGGCTTTCCATGGTTTGCTGCCTGACATATGTCTCATTTATCCAAGTGTGTGAGCATGCCCAGTGTGACCTTTCCCTATGTTGTGATCTGAAGTCCACTACATTTGTGGCTGTGTGTGAACATGACCATTATTGACATTTATACTGTGTGTGTTGGAAGTCATGTTGTGTTCTTACTGCCAGACTCCTTTGTGTCAAAACTCAACAGGGATTGTGCTGTACCTGCAGGGTTTCCATGGGATAGTTTGCAAAGACTTGTCAACATTCTTTCATACTGGCTGAACACTGCAATACTGTCATGGTGTACTGGTTCAGTGCTTTCACTATGGTGCACAGTATCATGGGTTTGAGTCTCATCACTGCTTTAAATGCTCATACTGAGCAGATCAGATTGGTTAAGGGCCAGTTGGGCAACTATGAGCATGTTGCATTTTGTTCAGCTATGGCCTACTTAAACCAAGCTTGTCCAACATTGCTGTGTATTCACCAACTTGGGTGGACATTGCCAAACATTACTCCACATTGACCACAGTTGTACTAGTTGGTGTGTGTGATTCTGTTCATAGGTTCATACTAGGCTATCTGCCCTAGGGCATTTATAATCCTAGCCAGAGTGTGTTTGGCTTTCAACACACATTTTAAGTGGAGTTTGCCATGACATTTTTCAAGGTTAGTATACTGTGCCTCTGTATAACAGTGACATAGAAGAGATACCCAGGGTAAACCTACAATCTCTCATCCACTCATCCAGATTCCTCTTGAAGAGAGTCAATGAGGGACTCTGGCTAACCTGGAGTGGGAGTTTACTCAAGAGTGAAGGGAGCCCCTGGGTTATGAATCTGTCACTCCAGCATGTCCTATTTATTTCAGTCCTGAGGTTCAGGTCTCTTGAGTGCATAGCTTGATGGGATTCTGATTTTCCAAGGTGCAGCATGTCCATTGATTCCAGGTTGGACATGGCTTTATACATCAGGCACAGATCACCTCTGGGCAGGTGGTATGCCACTGAGTGGAGCTGCAGTTTCTTTAGCCGGGCAGAAAATGGCATGTGTTTGAGCCCTTTGATCCTCCTGGTGTGGTACTTTTGTGGTCTTTCCAGCTGCTGCAGGTGTCTGATAAGGTACATCCCAAAACGGGCATTGTACTCAATTATGGGCCTGATGAGGGATGAGTAAAGAGGCACGATGACCTCCCCTGATCTAGAAGTGAATACCTTCATGATTAGGTGGGCTATATGAAATGTTTTTCTAAACACTTTGGCCACGTGGTTGTCAAATGAGAGATTGCTATCAACTTGGGTCCCCAGGTCCCTTATCACTTCTTTCATACTTAATGGGTTACCACCTATGTGGTAATTTGTGGGCACTTAGTTTTTGCCAAAGGGGATGACTATACACTTTTTAGCGTTTAGCTTGAGGACATGGCTCTGGCACCAGTTGTCTGTTTCTATGAGGCCCTTTTGTAAGATGCTTGTGTCAGCTGGAGGGTCGATTATGGCGCCCAGTTTGCAGTCATCTGCAAACTTGTTCAACCACAGTCCTTCTGTGTTGGCCTGTACCTCCGAGAAATATATACCAAACAAGGGGGTCTCAGGACTGAGCCTTGTGGGATGCCACTTGTAGCTGGTTTGGGGTCTGACATGGCTCCAGCATTTCTGACCATGTATGTTCTGTCCTTGAGCCAGTTTGCAACCCATCCAGTGACATAGGGGTTTATATTGAAGCTGGTGAGCTTATCTATAATGACCAAGTGGGGTATTGTATGGAAGGCTTTTGCGAGGTTCAGGTATGCTGTGTGGACCCCCTTCCCCTCATCAATGGCCTTGGTGACTGTTTCACATGACTCAACCAGGTTTAAGAGGCAGGATCTGCCCTTAACAAAGCCAAACTGGGTAGGATCCAGTGCCTGTAGGTCCCCAATTTCTTTATTTCTGAGGTCCATGATGATCCTTTCCATAGCATTGCAGACCAAGCTAGTCAGGCTTCTGGGCCAATAGTCTGCAGTATCCATTGAGGCACCACCTTTGTGGAGAGGGACCACTGTTGCTGTACACTGCTCTTTGGGTACATATCCTGTGGTAAGGCTGAGACTGAATAGTGGTTTTATGTTTGTGTTCAATTCTTCTTGGGGTTCATGTTGGACACAGCCTAGGACACTGTCTGGTCCCATTGATGCTGTGTGATTTGCTTTGGAGAGGCTGGCTGCTACCTGGGCATCTGAGATGTCAGGGGGCCATCACTCTGCTTGGATAGATATTTGCCCTTTTGATGGGGGAGGGGGGGAGTTTGCACTGAACCTGTCAGCTCGGATGTTGGCAATGTCTGTGGGTTTGGTGTATTGTTTGTCATTTTGGTCTAATTCTGAGCATATCTGGGAATTCCCACCCAGGTTCCTACCATAACTAAAGAAAGCCTTCTGATTATCCTTAGTGTCCTGTACAATTTTTATCTCAATGATGGCCTTAGACGATGTTATGTGTGGCCGTAGTTTTTCAGTAGCTTCCTCCTTGTAGTGTATGTTTTTTTATGGCTGGGGTCCACCACACAGGATGTCTGCATTTGGAGGATTGGATCTTGGTTTTATTTGGGATTGCATGATCCATGCATTCCTGAAGGTGTTCATAGAATGCGTTTATAATGGGTTCTGAGGTCTGGGCCGTAGTTTCCACAGGCACAGGTGCTGTGAAGGATTCCACCTCGGTTTTGAGGAGTGTGTTTTACCCATGGATAGTCTCTGATGCTTCATGCTGTGTCACCAACCTGGGGGTGTGGGTATCTTTGACAAATATTGATACTCACCCTCCTTTTGTAGTTTGTTCCATGTTTTGCGGCTGTAAAGCATGGTATGAAGTGTAACCTGTTAGTGCTAGGGAGCTCTTGGGAGCTTTGAACCAGGTTTTTGTTACTGCACAGATATCAACATTCTCCATGCTGTGGAGAGTTTGGACTGCATGCATCTTGCAGTTTAGACTTATGGCATTGAGTAGCATTACTTCTAGTTTCTTATCCCTTGTGATACCTATGGAGGTGGGTTTGTCTTTTGAGCCTTACCTAAAAAAGGCACTATGGAGGTAACAAGAGCCTTTGGCAATATCCAAAAGGCCACAGGTGACAGGTGAAAGCCATCCCTAGCGAAGCATCATGTCTTGTCGAGCATGTCATCCCAGGCTGACAGGCATTGGATCCCCTTTCACTGACACCAATACTTAAGACAATTGTTGTAATTGATCATCTTGTCTTCATATTGTGGCATCATGTTTGGTGAGGGTAGGATGATACTCTAGGTCATCAAATTTGCATATACTACATGGTGGTAAATGCTGTTTAGCACTACCTTACATTGCTTAACACATGGCCATCATGCCTCAGGTGGTGCTGCAGGGCTGCCTATGTCGGATGCATATACTACACTCCCTGCACATGTTTGAAAGCAGGTTGTGTCAACTTAGGTATCCCTTTCGCTATATGTGGGAGTCAGAGAGAGGTATCATTTCCAGGGTTGCTACTGAGCCAGTGTATGTGCTATGCGTTGCCTCTTTGCCAAGGCCAAGGCATACTGGGCAAGCCTCCTTCTGCCTACTGGGGCAGGCTCAGGTTGTTCCTCCTCCGAGTCACGCTGTGCCTGTGATGGCCTTGGCCTATGCTGGTCCTGCTGCAGCTGTTTTCACAGAATCATATTATGTAGCATAGCACATACCATGACAATTTGGGTACATGTAGTTGGTGAGTATTGCAAGGCTCCACGAGATGTGTCCAGGCACCGGAACCGTGACTTGAGCAACCCAAACACACGTTCAATTACATTTTGTGTTTGTGCATGTGCCTCATTATGGCGTTCCTGTTCAGGTGTGTGTGCGTTTCTGATGGGTGTCATCAGCCACGGCTCCAGTGCATAGTCAGCTTCCCCCACTAAGTGACCATGTGGGATGTCCCCATTGGCAAATGTCTGGTACAGCTGTGTCAGATGCCAGATATGGGAATCATGGTAGCTTCCAGGGCAGCCAGCAAACACATTCATTATTATGCCCTGGGCATCACACACAACCTGGCAGTTGATGGAGGGGAAGATCTTGCGGTTAATGTAGGCCCTACCCCGCTCACTGGCTGGTGCTTTGATGTGTATATGCGTGCAGTCTATTGCACCCACTACCTCAGGGTATTCTGCTATCTGCTGGAAGAGACGCATATTGCTGGCCAATACCTCACGGGAATTGGGGAAATAGACATGATCACCTGACATGGCATCCAGGAACTGGTGCAGTACCCTGGATGCTGATGCCTGTGATATCCCCATCATATCACCAGTTGGTCTCTGGAAGGTACCTGTTGCATGTATTCTTAGGCCAACACATACCTTGGTTTCCACTGGGATGGCTTCCCCTCTGTTGGTTCTGTGTGTGAGGCGTGGCCTGCACAGCTCAACAATTTGCTGCAGGAGGTCTCGGTCCACTCTATAGTGCTCCACTATCTCCAGCTCATGTAACCCTTTGTAGGTGACCCTGGGCCTGTACACTCTTCTCCGTCTCCTCACTGTGGGTTATCCGGCAGCATTTGCATTGTCACCACCCTCAGCATGTTGCATATGGTGTCTTATAACAGCAATGGCAGCCCCTAGTATTTTCTGTTTGAGTGAAGCGTTTTCAGTTTTCATTTCTAGTAGCTTACTCCAGTGTTGCAGTGTCTCTTGAGAGAAACAAACTGCACTGTTGTTTGCAGAGTTTTAAGTGTTGGGCTGGGCTAGTGTTTTGCCTGTGTAATTTCCTGATTCTGATTGTTTTCACCTGCTAGCTCTACTACTATTCCCTGGTAGCTTCCTACTATTTGTTGTGCTTCCTTTTTCCTTTCTGTTTCCTCAGGGGGGAGCGACACGCATACAAGTGCAAACACACTCACAGCAGCTCACACGAGTGCACACATGCTTAGACGGACTAAAATTTGCTTATTTGGGTTAAAACGCGCGCACACCACCGCAAACTTGCTTACAGGTCTTTAAACAGCCTTATACATGCTTACTCCGGCTTAGAAGTGTGCACTCACACTTTCAAACGCGCACTCTGTTTTACCCGGGTTTACAGGCCTGCAAATGCGCGCATACCCACTCAGAAAGAAACTTTGGTGTTATCCACAGTATACACCTTCCATTTCTTGGCTTTCCCTGGCCTACCTGTTGACCCACCTCTTTCCATGATGTCTAACTGACAGCTGACACATGCTACTCTGCTTCTATGGCTTCACTACTTTCATACATACCCCGCTTGAGATGTCACCTATCTCCTACTCTGTTACTCCCCATATCCTACTCCTTCACTCCACTGACTGTGCTCATTTTCTATGTATAAGTGCGATTCACTATCCTAACACTCATTTACATAGGATTGCCTACTAATGCTTGGATACATATCTTAGACTGGGCTTCTCCCCTTAGCAACCCCTACTTGGTGGCCATGTTGTCTTCAGCCTGCTATTCCCTTACATTGTAATTTAACAGTTTTCATAGATTCCACGTTTGTGGCTTTTATTTTCTTATTTTATGTTTTTGTTAGCGCACCCCGTTTGCACGGTGCTGCACTATGCTTAAACATCGGAAATCGCCGAAAAAAAAAAGTATTTTTATTTTAATTTTGCATCTGGGAACATTTCCATTGGCCGTATATTTGGCCATTGGCATGCTTCTTCAACCATATGCAACCTTTATTTGGAGCTGACAAGGCTTCATTGTGCTATTTGCAGAACTGTACTCAGTTGTCAACTGAGTACATTTCTGCAGCTAACACAGCTCCTACTCGGACAGGTTTGTGCTTCCTAGATCACAAATTTACCTCATTTGCATGACTTTCGGCTGCAAGTGAGGTAATTTGCATATCCCAGCCCTGTCCATGTAGGAGACATTTTAGGAGCTCTCTTACACTCCCCTACAAGCTGTTCCTGGATCACTCATTGGACATGATGGCTGCATGGAGTCTTACTCTTCTCTTACACTCCGTGCAAGCCATCGTGAATCCAGCAGATAATATCTATGGATAAATGTATAGCAGCATGTATGTCCAGAAATATACATATACCCATGTGTAGACATATATATGTGCACATATATATGAAGTCACATATATCTACACACATATAGATAAATACCGATATGCAAATGTCTACATCTGTACAAACACACACACACACACACACACACACACACACACACACATACACACAAACAGATATGTATGGAAAGACATGTCCTCTATATCACTAGCACAGTGATGTGTGCTATGTGCGAGGCAGCAGCACACATAGCAGTACACACAGATATCTACAGCTGGCAGTGTGTGCACCATGGATGGGTATGTCACATGTTAGTCCCGTCTTAGCACCACAATGCTCCCACCTGTGAAGTATGCAATGGGAATATGGGGAAGTATGGCAGATACACATGTGGAGATGATCAGGATTGGTAGATAGAGAGGACAGTCTACAGGGGTGGTATGTGACACATGTGGTGGGTAAACACAGTGGATGGTGTGTGTGGTCCATGATGTGGATGCCCCATGGTCCCCAATATGGGCACAATGGGAACAAGGCTCCCATCAACTACCACTCACAACAGCAGTCCATGTCCTGAAAGTGCCAGGTCTGGTGGCTGAGCAGGAGGAGCATGTTGGCTGTGTGAATGTGTACTGGGTGCCTCCCACTGATGTAGCACAACTCTCATGTATCTGTGGAGCCTGGTATGGAACAGACCCTAGACCTGAGCTCAGGGGACAGGAACATGTTGGTGTGTGCTCTGAGGGGGGTGGGCCAACATCCCCTGGGTGGTTTTACCTGATGGTATTGCTGTAACAGTACATGAGGAGGCCCCAGGCTGCCACACACATGTGATGTGGCCAGGTATCCTGGTCAGATGGGTGTAGATTGGTGGATCAGCTGGCCAGTGGAACATATACATGTTATTGTGTCACTGTCATAGTACATATGTTGGTAGTAATAGTCTACACAATCCCGGTACATGTCCAACAGCATGCATAGAACCCCCCCTCTAACACAGACTGTCAGATGTGCAGCAATCTACGAGCAGCCATACCACTGGCATATATGTAACCATAGTGGCCCTGACAATGGTATGCAAGTGAATAATCTATAACAGGCCAGCAATGTTAGTGTCCACACAGGGGACATGTCTATAATCACATAGCAGAAGTTGTGGTACAATATACAATCTGTTCAAATGGTAGTTAAGCTGTAGCCATACCTAATGAGTTGCGTGTATAGTCTGTTGAAGTTGATATGGTAGGGGGATGACAGAGATTTATATTATGAAATGTGGTAACCTTGCCATATGAGTTGCTCAGGCCTGTTCCCATCCTCATGTTTTTTTAGGCAAGATGGCACACTTCAGGCTGCCAGTGTATTCCGTGGAGGACAATGATGCCACCATAAACCACCTGGTTCAGCACTACCAGGTCCTGTATGGCAGGACAGCACAAGACAAGCAGGAGCGGACCACCCTGTGGAATGATCTCGGCCACACGGTCAATGATGTTGGCCTGCATAACCACAGTTATGAGCAGCTCCGGCATCATTGCAGTGACCTGCTTCGCAATGCCCGTCAGCATGCTGCCACAGTCCAGGGGGATCACCTTGCCACAGGGGGGCCATGCCATCCATCCCCCCTGACACGTGTGGAGAAGCTCCTGGCCAGCTTCGTGGCACCTGCCCATTCAGAACACCATCAACCACTAGACCACTTCGTGGAGGTGGGTGTCACCCACACATCAGCTGTGGAGTGTGCAGGTAAGGACACAAGGCACATCAGTAGACCACTGTTGTGTAAATATCCGCAGTGGTACAGGTAGATCATGCATATCTGATATGTCATACAAATATTGTGTTGCTGCATTGTAGTGATAAACAGATGTCCAGATGTGGTAGTATTGTGTGAATTGATGGCTGATGTATGGTAGAACTGCACCCAGTCTGTAGCAGTGCAATAGGTGTGGCCACTGACACTGCATATCTCACCCACTTATGTAGGTCCCTCTGGGGTAACAGCAAGGCAGCAACCTGAAGCTGGTGAGTATGTCTTATGTAGGTGCATGCCAACTCACCAGACATGTAATGGTTATGTTATATTCCATGCACACATCTAACACACCTACCCTGAATGCATGCTGTACATGTGCATGTACTGTTGCTGTGAAATACATGGTCTCACAGGGGCGAACATGATGGGGTATTGAAAGGGTATGTCACACACCTGCATGTCAACTAATATCTTGTCATTGCAGAATGTGTACATACAGGGTAACATACTGTTGGTAGACATGGCCTACAGTAGCGACATGTTCTGGACAACACCACTGTACATACCTGTAGGGCAATGCCAACTGCTGCTGAGATTCACTATGGCATATGGCATTATAGTAGTCCACATTATCAGCTGGGTCTAAGCTGCAACATGTGATGTGCAGTGTATGGGACACTGCAAGCTGACACATATGTGTAGGGCTTACCTGTCATGCATCTGCATAAATGCTGAGGGAGTGTCTCAGCATGAAACACCAGTTCATTGCAGCAGGGATCCTAAGGGTGGTAGGAATGGCTCTATCTGCATATAGTCAGGTCCAGGACCTGTGGTAGCCATAACCCTACCCACACTGCAATAGTGACAGCATTGTGTGAACACCATGGGATGTGCACATGAGTAGACTTTGCAATCATGCAGAATAGGGGGCATGTGTAGGGTAGGCTGAACATACACTGGCAATTGCAGAAGGCCCACATGGGTATGCACCTGCCATGATCAGTGACTGCTGTAGTACGCACAACAAGAGATGTGATAAACCGTCATGATAAGGGTGTGCACACATATCCCCACATTGTTTGTATGCATTGCAGTCAGCAGCTGCACACCTAACACAATCTGTAGAAACTGCATGTGAATGTACAGAACATATGTTACATACCGGGCATCTATACAGCTAAAATCTGTAGTGCTGTGGTCCCATGTCAGATCACGGATGTGTGTGTAAAAGCAATAAAGGTGTGTACATCCCCATAGCCACAGTATGCTCTGATGGTTGTCAGTGTAAGCATTTCTGCAGTGGCCATACATGGTCTGTTGATGTTGACAGCTATAAATCAGGCATCAGGCATTCACCAGTGACAATAGTTCACATATCGTCCCAGGTATGTGTTGCTGAAACACATAGGGGCTGCAAGAAGTACAGCTGGCATAACTGACATGGTACTACACATTCCACAATGGGTTGGACACCTGTGAATTGTGGTGCACAGTACATGGCAGGGTGCAGAACAGGTGCACAGCAATAATGTGTACATGGGTGCAGAGGTATCCAGGGGAAGGGCCATCACCTAATCACAGCACATGCATCATACACATGTATACCGCTGCTAACATGGTGTGAGTATAGCTGAACTGCATGATGTTCTGTACCATATGTTCTGCATGTTGCCAGATGGGTAATTGGAGGACTGTGTCTACGATCATTGTGCAACCTCACCTGTATGTGTGTGTGTGTGTGTGTGTGTGTGTGTGTGTGTGTGTGTGTGTGTGTGTGTGTATGCATCCTGGTGGGTAGTTAGCTTGCCTGCAGGGTCACTCTGGTGAAGTGGTGGGAGGTAGATGCATCTATGATGTGTGTGTGCATGTGTGTGTTTGCATGTGTGGCCATGTATGCACATGTGTGATTGTGGGATGTTCATATGACTGTACCCCCCCTTTGGGACCCTGCAGTACATGGACATGGAGTGCCACATTGCACACCAGGAATACCTGTCAAGTACTCACAGGACAGCAAATAGTATAATATGGCCTGTAGCATGGATCAGGCATACAGAGGAAAGGTAGACCCCAGGTAGACACTTAATATTGCTGTCAGTGGAGAGGTCACCTACAGCCCATGTATGCAGCTCTACAGATGCATTGGGGAAGTAATAGTCAACACCAGGGAGTTTATTAACATATTACAGCTGATGCATGATGGGCTGACGGAGCAGCATATCTGGCATGTACTGAGCATTACATACACATGACACACCAATGGGAGCTATTATGGGTACAACATAGTAGCCCACACATATAGAGGCCATGCACATCATTCCAGCCATACAGAGGGTGCATACCGAATAACAGCATTGAGGCCATGTTACTCCACTACACACAGGTCAGGCAGGTAATGTAGCAACAGGCTTTGTGCTGTGCCCCCTTGTGTGGGCATTTATAGAACTGTGATGTTAATGAGTGGTAGCAATGTGTGTATGTTAACAAGTGTGATGCAGGATGGGGTAACACATGGACATATAAGTGGGGCTGTCTGTAAAGCCATGGACAGGTAGGTAGTATGGAGATTTGTGTGTGTTTGTGTGTGTGTGTGTGTGTGTGTGTGTGTGTGTGTGTGTGTGTGTGTGTGTGTGTGTGTGTGTGTGTACTGTCTAGCAATGCTGTACAGGTCTTAAAGTGCAGTTATTATTTTCCCCCACAGGTGACGAGGTGGGTCAGGGTCCCTCCTGCACCCAATCTGATGTAGGTGTCCATTAAGACACCAATGATGATGATGATGATAATGGTGAGGCACAGGTGAGGTTGGCAGAGGCCGACATGGTGCCAGCATTTGATATCCCCCTTTTAGCCCCCCACCCCTGCACACAGTTACAGTGCCTATACACAACCCAGCACCAGTGGCCATAGCAGAGGGAGAGCTGGCATTCAGTGGCAGTGCACGGGAAAGTGTGGTAACCATGCCTACTGTGTCCAGTCGCAGCAGGCATAGTCAGATGTCCGGCAGGCTGCCACATATGCGGAAGTCCCAGGGTGCTCATGGTAGTGCCGCTGGACATCATGGCCCTGGAATAGGCAACATAGCTGCAACCAGCAGAAGCATGTTCCAGGTTGTAATGGCAGCACAGGCACATATTGAGCTTTACACCAGACAGGGCCTTAGGCTGCAGAGGACTGCACTCACATCTGTAGGTGACAACCTCCATGAAGTGGCGGCTGCCATCCGTGCTTCTAAAGAGCAATCATATAGATGGCATGATGAGATGATGGCTCTCATCAGCCGTGGTGTGTACATGTTTCAACATGTGGTGGGGATAAAGTGATGCCCGCATGGACATGGGCCAGCAACACCAACAGCTGGCACTCAACGTGGTCATGCTAGGACACCAAGAGGCTCTAGTAGTGGCATTAGCAGCCCTGGCAGTGCAGGGGGTGTGCTGTCCACACCGCAGTAGGCCACGTGCATGTGGTCCTGGCCAGTCTCAGGAAGGATATGGTACCAGCGGACAAATGTCATCAGCAGGTGGGAGTAGCACTTCAATGCCTGTACCTGCACGTATTTGAGAAACCCCTGGCAGGCACAGTCCACGTGTCCATGACCGGAGGCAGTGAACTGCACACCTTGCCACATATGGTCTGCAGCTGTCCATAAACACCTGTGTAGGGCAGCCACAAGGCAGAACTGTGTGCATGCATACCCACACACTATGCAAACACACCTAGGGCAACCTCATACCTACACACACACCACATCACCTGAGCAAGCTCCCCAGAGTACACCCCTCATCCACACACATGGTGTCAAAGGTATGGCCCACCCTCGCCTTCCTGCAGACCAACACCACACCCTGTGGATATGACGATACCTGTGCCCCATCCCTGTCATCCATACCATCGATACAGGGACAGGCTGATATGGTTCTGATGCACGGCAACTGTACACCAGTGTACCACAGTCCTGCAGTGTAACATGTTGTAGGGTGTAGAGTGTGAGGCATATTTGGCAGGTAGTGTAGCCATCCAGCAATAATGCCTACTAGTTGTTAGTAACACTGCTTGGTTGTGGTCTCTAAACTGATATGCAATTGTGTTGTAGGGGTGCGTGTCAGCATGAGGATGCCCTGTGCATATGACGATACCTGTGCCATATCCCTGTCATCCATACCATCGATACAGGGAGACGCTGATATGGTTCTGATGCACACGGTGACTGTACACCAGTGTACCACAGTCCTGCAGTGTAATATGTTGTAGGGTGTAGAGTGTGAGGCATATGTGGCAGGTAGTGCAGCCATCCAGCAATGATGCCTTCTAGCTGTTAGTAACACTGCTTGGTGGTGGTCTCTAAACAGATATGCAATTGTGCTGTAGGTGTACATGTGTCAACATGAGGATGGTCTGCAGTCATATTGCACAATGGCATATGTCACTGTGCTGACACCATGGCAATGATATGTCTGGAGTACAGTCGAACACATTTCACAGGTTACTATACCTGGTACTGCCTGTGCCACATGGACAGGTGGCCCACTGGGGCATGTATACCCTGCAACCTGATGTAGTCCCATCCACATACATGCACACTACTTGCCAACACTGGGACTAGACCCCTACCCAGCAATGTTGTGATACTCATGTGTGTGGCCTACATTGCACAAACACTGACTTAACCACTCTGTATCCAACAGACCTTGTTCTGCCCAGTAACAAAATGAGCAGCCCTTGCAGGTCATGAACTCAGGGCCCTATAAACTGAAGTCACAACACATGACCACTACACCATGGCCACTGTGGGGACAGCTGTTGTGTTACCAATATAGCTGTCATTACCCAAATTGAGTGGTATTGAACACTTGTGTTTACATCCTAGATTGTGCAGTCCTTGTCATTAATATGACTGTTGCATCACATATCGGTGGGATACATGTGGGAGGGTATGCGCAACCGTGATGTTTACTCATGATAGGTATATGGTTGTATACATATAGGCCAGGTATACACATACGTATGTCTTGTATACACATCTGTATAGTGCAACATATATCTGGCCATGTGTACACCTCTTTGTATGTACATATGTATACATATCTATACATATATGTATCTATACATATGTGTATATATAGGTATACACATATGTACATATAGATATATGTGTATATAGCTATTTATACATGCACATCCTATGTGTACACATATGCCTTGTTATGTTGGTATATATATATATATATATATATATATATATATATATATATATATATATATATATATATATATATAGATATCTATGACTATATGTGCATACATATCTATACCGATATACCTACTACTGTCAGTATATCTGTAGATATCCATACATATATGTGCATATGTATCACTATCTGTATGTATATGTGTAGACATATATTGCACTGTATATGTATATATCTGGGTGTGTATATGTATATCTATGTACATATACATACCCATCTATATATGTTGATATGTATATGTGTAATCATATATATATATATATATATATATATATATATATATATATATATATATATATACATATATATATATATATATATATATATATATATATGGATGATTGTATGTACAGATATTCTCACCATATCTTCTGGACACAGGAGTGTAGACCTACCCCAGCCCCTATAGTCCCAATGTTATAGTGCAAGTGGATGTCAGGTATATATAGCAGGTATATTGGCAGACTATTGCTACTGTAATTGGGATTGTCTTCACAGACATGGTGTGTGTGGGAGGTCACATCTGTTTTCCACATGTGTGCCATTGGCTACTGACAGACATCCTAAGGACATCCTAGTAAAGTACCACTGCTAGCACGTAATGCCTCCATGGACTGCAGCACAGATATTGACCAATATATGTGGACATTCTGAAACATTCTTTACAGTCCAGAGGTATACACAAAACCCCTTAGTGCTAAACATGTGTACCATGCATGACAATATGGATGTTAACAGCCATGTAGATGGGTGTAACACATAATGACTGGTATACATATGCCACCACAGGTTATGCATTCACACACCCCTGTCTGGCCTGACACATAATAACCACTGGCACAGGGTTGCCATGGCCACATACTACATACTAGATATTGGCATTCATCTGTACAGCATCCCAGTGCTCTGTCTGACATACATGACTGTTAAAGGAGACCCAGCAGCAGTACATCCAGCAAGTATATCCACATGACATCTCACTGGATAAGTACACTAAGCTGCTAGACATGTAACAATGCACTGTGCAGGCTACAGGCAGACTGGCATAACACCGGCCAACATCTTCTATGGGGGAATGCACATGTACCTGCATATATAGCAGGCTCTACAGGCATGTCACGGCACAGGTAGGATACACCTGTGTGAGGGTGCATAACCACATCCAATGTGAACACATCCACAGCCGCATATGGTAAGCTAGCATAAAAGTACAGTATATGGACTATCTGTTCAACACCATCGTCATATGTGCCACTCACAGACTAACCCTACAAATACTGGGCTGCTACACGCTGTGGTCTGCTGTCTGTTTGTGGTATGGGACATGTGTGTGTATGGCCCTACAAACATGTAAACCAATATGGTAACATACAGTGGAGCAGCATGTAACATCAGACCAGGACAGGATCTATAACAATGATATTTACCACAGTCTGTACACAGGCTAAAGAACATGTTAACAATACACACACTGTTAACATTCACCATAGATACACAGACCTCAGTACTGTACAAACGACCACGGAATGTCCTAGTAATGTCAAATATTACCTGTACTGTACATAACATGTGTAGCAGTCTGATATCTCACTGGTTTGCTATCTGATATGATGACACTAATGATGGTGTACAGCACATATGCACCTCTTAATGCATGACATATGTACAAAGATTGACAGAGTTGTGGCTGGAAGCACATACACAGGGCCAATACTGACATGTTGCTGTGATAACATCATTCATGTATTGTCGTAACAAGGTTGGTTGCAACATGTGTCCTATGAGGGATATGAATTCAGTAACTGTCACGGCTTTCGCTACAGACTGCAATCCTCACACTACCTTCTGCAGTTCACAGATACGTGCTCTGTGGGTAACACATGACACCAAGGGTTCAACACACTGCCCAGTCTGTAGACAACCCTGCAGATGCAGATTCCTCATAAACATAGAACTGACATGGCAGGTATTACAACATGTAGGACAGCCATATCCACACACATACTGTTAAACCAACATTACTCCACATGCAGTATAGCAGCACTTACAGTCTGTAGTCGGGTCAGGCACATCCCCTGCCTGTGTTTTGCCCTGTTTCCACAGTGTATGTTGTTAGAGGTAAATCCACAATCCATCTGAGATGCTGTTCACCAAACAGCAGATCTAGTTCCTGCCCACAGTGGATGTAAAGGGCCAACACCAACATGATGTTCCTAGATATTGGAGTGTGTTTCCATGCAATTGGCTATGGGAATGTTACCACAGCTGTTCCACATGCACTCAACTAGAGGAGGACTGCAATTGGTGCAGATGCCATAAGCTGATCATGACCATCATGTACAAAACACAAGCTGCTGCCTAGGAAAGCAGGTGTACATCCCACATCCACTAAAGAGGGTGTGAGAGGGACAGACAGAGACAAAGTATGTCAGGGAAGGTGTGGGTGAGTAAAACCTAAGCATGATTGTGTCACACACCTACCAGTACAGGGTTTCAAATACCTGCCTGACTATGCATAGCTATCACATGTGTATGCAGCTATTGCATGCGCCACATAGCCTATATGTTGGTGAGATGTCCAGACATATATGTGCTGGTGAGTGACATCTGCAACACTGTTGCGATACAGCTGGTGTAGCACGTGAGCCTGTCCACATGAACAGGTATCAGCATCAACACAGCCACACTCTCTAAGGGACTCATACACATTGCCACACTTAGCAGGGTAATGAATACACTTCCTAACCAGCAACTTTGCCACAATACAGTAATGCATAGGTATCAATTGGCCCATAGGGATAACCTGGGGATCTATGGTCAAAGGGTATGTGATGGTGTCTGACATTAGAGAGCATGCTTCAGTATGCCAATAGGGGGGTGGTACTGGGTGTGACTGTGGTCAGAAGCATCATACACCACACACACAGACACAGGGTGCTAGTACTGGCATGAATGTGTGCATTGCTTCATGGGTGTGTAGTGGTTGATGATGCCAGACAGCTGTACAAGGCTAGGTGAGGGGTAAACCTTGGCATCAGGCCACATGAGAATGGTCTGCATTATGGCTAAGGGGTGAAGTGTCTGGAATGCCCCACACAGGTGGGTATAGTATTCACCAACCAGTCACCTGGGTTACTATTGTGCATGGCCAGTGCTGGGAAATGCTTGCTATGTATGTGTTCTATATGCCATGACATGGACAGTGTTTGGGATGTGCACACTTCCCACATTCATGTACAGTGGCATGTGGAAGTGTATCTGGTTTGTCTGGCCCATGTTGTGTACACCGAATGTTATCATCAGATGTGACAGTCTTGACCTCGTGTGACGGAGTTAGGTAATGGACAGCAGGTTGACCCTGCACCTATATTGATAGCATGCTACAGGTATTCCCTGGTGCCAGTGGCGTCTGTCCATACAGGGCATGTGTGTAAGGCATGGTATGTTCTTTGTGGATCACATTTGATGGAACCACAGTTGTTGCAGGAGTCCAGTGGGAAACATACTGAAGGTGCACTGTCTGCAATTATGTGCCTATCGTACTGCTTGACAGGGTGCCATGCCCTCTGTATGCCACTGCATTCACACCTTAATTACTATCAGTCACCAATATGTAGTGTACTACACACATATTGGCTGCTGCCTCGGCATGTGTGTGTGTATGAGACATGGGTTGAGAGTGTGCTCTGGGTAATACTGGGGTTGTTAACTGTGATTGCCTAGCCCTGATGTCACATGTATGGGTATGGATATGCACCCCAACCTCTTGGCTATTTCATAGCTGTTATCCCTGTACAGTGGACATTGTGATATGTACTAGAGCCACCATATAAGAAATTTGCAAAACCTGCTACACATTGGGCCCAGGTGTCACACACGCACACCCACCTCCATGCAGGATACGAGGTGCAAACACACATGCACACACACCTGTCATGTCCAGGAGAAGAACCCCTACCTAACTAGTTTATTACACTACAGCACTATGCAGTTATAGTACGTGCCACAGTGATTACTGCAGTATTCCTTCCCCAAAGGTGTATATCACATTGGCTGATATCAGCAGGATTGCCAAAGTAGGGCATTTGACATGTACTGAGTGTGACTAGCCTACAAGGCATTGTTCCCTACACAGACAGTGGAACACACACAAAACATCCACAACTGACATGTGTGGGTATAAAAGCCCTAACAGACATCTATAACACACTACAGCATGGAGCTGCTATAGGATGCACCATGGAGATTACTGGATGAGTCCTTCCCCAAAGGTGTATAACACATTGGCTGACATCAGCAGGTTGCCAAAGTACAGCATTTGACATGTACTGAGTGTGACTACCCTCTAATGCATAGCTCCCTACACAGACATTGAAACACACACAAAACATCCAGAGCTGCCATGGGTGGATATAGAACCCTAGCAGAGTTCTGAATCACAATACAGCAGTACGCAGTTATGGCATGTGCTACAGAGATTACTGGGCTACAACCTTCCCAGAGGTGTATTTCAGGGTAGATGACATCAGCCACCTTACCAAGGTAGAGCATTTAAATTGAAGGTGGTGTGCCTACCCTAAAAAGCATTTCCTTCTACACACGATGGCAGTACGCAGTTACAGGACGCGCTATAGAGATTACTGGGCTACAATTTTCTCAGAGGTGCATTTCTAGGTGGACAGCATCAGCAGCCTTGCCAAGGGTGAACATTTAAATTGTTGGGAGTGTGACTACCCTAAAAAGCATTGGTCTCTACACAGTCAGACAGACATGCACACAAACAGTCTAGGATTTGAACTCCTAACTAGCTAGCTTATTACACTACAGTAGTGCACAGCTATGGGATGCGCCATTGAGATTACTAGGCTACAACTCTCCCAAAGGCATATTTCACATTGGATGACCTCAGCAGGCATATCATAGTAGGGCTATGGGGAGGGCAGTGTGTGTGCACGGGCCATTACCCATTTATCTACGGGTTGACACACCACATGCGAGCACACAAAGGGTGATATTTCACAGGTACATGTATACAGTTGCTAGATG
Organism: Protopterus annectens; assembly: GCF_019279795.1. Lineage (NCBI taxonomy): Eukaryota > Metazoa > Chordata > Ceratodontiformes > Protopteridae > Protopterus > Protopterus annectens. The sequence goes on from NC_056743.1 coordinate 1,681,889,967, forward strand.
ACTACTTCTTTGTACAGTCATGTTGCACAGCTGGCCTGTGCACCACATAGTCTGTAATGCTGACAGATACTGGTGGCTAGTATCTGCAGTGAGAGACATCTGCACCTCATGTGTTTGGGGCCCTTTGACTATGTGCTGGGTGAGACAGACTTGGATGGCTCCTTGTCACAGTCACCCTCTTCCACACATCTATGTCCGTCTACCTTTGGCTTATTATAGTGTGTTGTCCTTACATATATGTCTGTATTTCTATCCACTGTGTGTGAAAGGCATGAGTGGTGCATACTGACGAGTGTCTGCACTAACAACTGTGACTACCAGATATGTCTGGCCCACTGGTGTTTGCAGACATGGCCTTCAAGTGTTTGTGTAAGAGCATGCCCAGTATGGCCATCTGTATTGCATGTGTGGGTCAAGTCCAGGTAGTTTGTACTGCAGTGTTGACCTTTGTGTTGTACACCGACAGGTAGCATGCTGTCTCTGCAGGGTATCCATCCATCATTTGGCACTGACTGTTACTACATTTCTGCATAGTGGGGGGTACACCTGACTGTTTCAACATTTATACACAGGATGGGGGGGGCACACCTGACTGTTACTATATTTCTATGTAGGATGGGGGAGGGCACACCTGACTATTTTTACATTTCTACATTGGATTGGGGGAGGGCATACCTGACTGTTACTATATGTCTACACAGGATGGGGGGCACACCTGACACTTGTACATATTTTCTAGGACTTTAGTGGTATGTCGGGTACTCCATTTCAGTCTGTAGTCTTACCTATCATGCTGGCTAGAGGCATACCAGTGTACTACAGATCTTAGCTTTTAATTACCTACATATTAGTGTCTGACTTCCTAGCCTTTACAACTGACACCCCACTGCCTGTCCTGCTGTAGTCTGTCTGTGTAGGCCTGGGGGGGAAGTTACCCATAGGCCTCATTCAAGGGCCATAGCACAGCATTTGTTTGTGTTTGTCTACACCTGTCCTGCTGGCTGTGACTGTGGTTGGGTATTTGCCCTCCCCTGACTGGCATGTGTGAGTCACTTACCTTGTGGGTGTCCCAGTATTGAGTGTGGTGCTGCAGGGCTGCCTATGTTGGATGCACATAGTACACTCCCTACACATGGTTAGGCACAAGTAGTGTAATGTTTAGCATCCCTTTTACTGTATGTGAGAGTCAGAGAGAGGTGTTATTTCCTGGGTCCCTCCTGTGTCAGTGTATGTGCTATGCGTTGCCTCTTTGCCAAGGCCAGGGCATACTGGGCACACCTCTTCTGCCTACTGGGGCAGGCTCAGGTTGTTCCTCCTCCAAGTCACTCTGTGCCCGTGCAGGCCTTTGCAATGGTGGGGAGCTGCCCTGCCCCATGCTGTTCCTGCTGCAGCTGTTTCCACAGGATCACATTGTGTAGCATGGCGCATACAAGGACAATTTGACATGTAGCTGGTGAGTACTGCAAGGCTCCACTGGATGTGTCCAGGCACCAGAACTGTGACATGAGCATCCCAAACACATGCTCTATTATGATTGTTGTTTGTGAGTGTGCCTCATTATGTTGTTCAGGTGTGTGTGCATTTCTGATGGGTGTCATCAGCCATGGCTCCAGTGTGTATCCAGCATCCCCCACTAGGTGACCGTGTGGGATGTCCCCATTGGCAAATCTCTGGTACAGCTGCATCAGATGCCAGATGTGGGAATCGTGATAGCTTCCAGGGCAGCCAGAACACATGTTCATTATTATGCCCTGGGCATTGCACACAACCTGGCAGTTGATGGAGGGGAAGCCCTTGCAGTTGATGTAGACCCTACCCCGCTCACCGGGTGGTGCTTTGATGTGTATGTGTGTGCAGTCTATAGCACCCACTACCTCAGGGTATTCTGCTATTTGGTGGAACAGTTGCATATTGTTGGCCAACGCCTCACGGGTGTTGGGGAAATATACGTGCTCACTGACATGTGCTGACATGGCATCCAGGAACTGGTGGAGTAACCTGGATGCTGATGCTTGTTAAATCCCCATCATATCCCCAGTTGGCCTTTGGAAGGTACCTGTAGCTAGTATTTTTAGGTCTACACATTCCTTGGTATCCACTGGGATGGGTTCCCCTCTGTTAGTTCTGTGTGTGAGGCATGGCTGGCACAGCTCACCAATTTGCTGTAGGAGGTCCCTGTCCACCCTACAGCGCTCCACTATCTCCAGCTCATGTAGCCATTGGCAGGTTACCCTGGGTCTGTACACTCTTCTCCATCTCCTCACTGTGGGTTGCTTGGCAGCATTCACATCTTCACCACCCTCAGCCTCTTCCACAAGTTGTTGTATGATAGCTATTGCAGCCCCTAATATTTTACTGTTGTGAGTGTTAAAAGTTCCCTGCTTGTTTACACCAGTGGTTTGAGTGTGGGAAAAACCAGAGGGGTAGGTGTTAGCATAGTTTATAGTAGTGTTCTGGGCTGGGCTGGTCTGCTGCCTGTGTAATTGGCTGGTTCTGACACATCTCATCTGCCAGCTAAGCTAATACTCCTTGATTACCTTCCTACTGCTGTTTTCCCTTCCCATTGCCTTCCTGTTTCAGTCCGGGGGAGCGCAGCACAGAGTGCTCAATTGTGCACACTGCTACTATTTCCTGGTTTAACCTCTTTTTTCTTCATGTACAAACCGGTGTGCAGTGCGTACACCCGCTTAGACTTTGCAAAGACTGCTAGGCAGATTTAGACACACTAGTTGCAACCCAGAGCACATGCCTCCAATCTGCTTACAGTATGCCTGACACCCCCCCCCCCGTGATGTTGCCTACCTCCTAGGCTTGCACCAAGCTATTTCTACTCTTACACTGTTGGACCTGACTCACATCCTGGGGAATCTGGGATTCACTATACTTCCCCTCATTTGCATAGGATTGCCTCCTAATGCATAGTTACATGTCTCACACTGAGCCTCACTGGTCAGATTGTCTTGGATTTTGTATAGACTTGTGGATTTTTGGCATTCCAAAAATAGTAGGAATTTTTGGATCCTTAACAAAAAGATAGTTGTAAGTATCAATATTAATTTGCCCATTCAGTAATAGTTGTTCTAATTCTAGGTCTACATTGTGGTATGCAATATTAAGTTCATTACGTGATGTCTCTATATATGCCTCACTATAAAGTATATCATACATTTTACTGTTGTAATCTTCTGTGTTCATGATAACCAGACCACCACCTTTGTCTGGTTTCATAATTCTGGTGTTGGTTTGACTGAGAATTTCATTCAAGGTGGCCCTTTCTACAGCGTCTAAGTTTTCATCAACCCTATCATAATGTACCTTCCCCAATTGTGATCTAATATCAAGTTTGCACAAGGTCTCAAAGGCCTGAACCAAAGGATGACTGGGTGGCTGAAAAGTACTAGGCCTTGACAAGTTTGGTCTTGATGTAGTGTTTGTATCCTTAAAAAATAAAGCTAAATTAAGTTTTCTTGTAAAGGATTTTAGTTGTATAATAATGTCCACTATATTCCCTCTACTTATCGGCACAAAATTAAGTCCCTTAGAGAGTAAGTCTGCCAATTTTTTTGTGACAATTACTCCACTATAATTATAAATGTTGAAATCACCCACCTCATTAGTCACAACAACACAATTCTGATTTTCCACATACGATACAGTACTTATTTCCGGTAGTTGTTCCATCCACCCCTCCCCCTCCGAGAGGATGGTCGAGGACTGTACTAATTCGTCCCCACCTGCCTCTGCTTCATTATCCTCTCCGATCTCCTGAGGAGGGCCTGTTCTAAAGGGACAACCTCTCCTTCATTATAATCATCCTGCATCATGTTATCTTGATTTCCCGTATTAATGTTGTTGTCCCTATAGTTTGAACTAACTTGCCCTCTAGGCGGGTCTGGGTAAGCTACCCCTTTCTCATATTCCATTCAGTCCCTATGCAACTTCCGCTCTTTTCTCCCCTTCAAATCACACAGATCATGTTGCACAGAATCAAAAACAGCATAAAATACATTTTTTTACTTTCAAATAACAAATCATTTTTGATGTTAACATCTACCTGGTTAATGTCCATAAGCAAGGCCGCCATTCTCTTATTATTGTCCACAATCAAAATCCATAATAGCTCACAGCCTTGTCGGTTGAAAAATGTCAAAAGTTCTTTATGTAAATGTGAATCTTTCTCCAGTCCAGTAGGAAACTTCCACATTCTTAGCCCTTTCGGTACATGTTCCCTTTTAATGCATTCACCTAAATACTCGTTTTCCAGCTGAATCGTCTTGTATTTAAATAATAACTCTTTAAAAGAATAAATCTGCTCATCTAATGTCCCCAAGTCCGGGTTAACATTAGTGTTCACCTTGTTCAACCCGAATTCAGTTTTCAACCAATGTTCAACTGACAAATTAGCATATTCAACATCTCATACGTCTTTACTAGTGCACACCCTATACACCAAAAGAAAGCCCTGGTAAAGGGTCAGTGTGTTAGACTGGCTAGGATGGTTTTGGACATTAATGATTTCTTTGATGAATGTGGTAAACTGAATAGGATGTTACAGAGGAGGGGGTATCCTGAACCCTTCATTATGGATATCATTCATGAGGTAAAAACTAAAAGAGTAAACGGACATTTTCGAGCCCTATTAGGTAATGTGGATGAACATCAACAAGATGAAAGCAGTAATAGGAAATGTACAGACATTAGTTTTGCACGTGGACTAATACTTACCTACTCGTATGATTTTGAGGATATAAGGTATGTGGTAAATAAATATTGGAAGATTTTTGAAAGTGATTTAGGTGTCTTGGAGAAACTAGGTGTAAAACCTACCATAATCTATAAGAAAAGTATTTCAATTAAAGGACTCCTGGAAAAGGAGAAGACTAATACACAGGGAGGGGGTACATATAAATGTGGTAGATGTTCTCAGTGCCCTTATATGATGAATACCAATAGATTTAAGTTGGATAATTATGGATTTATCATGAACAAAAAGAAAACGTACTGTTATACTAAAGGGGTGGTCTACATTGCGGTATGTAAAAACTGTAAAGGTTTCTATGTAGGGAAAACAAAAAATGCCTTCAGGCACAGGGTATATCAGCATATATATGATATCAAACAAAGAAATGTTAATAATGCCCTGTACAAGCATATTAATATTAATAGCAATCATAGTTTTTGGTTTTATATTCTTGAACAAGTGGATTTGGGGGACCTGTGGAGGAATATTTAGAATTCCTAGAATTGAAATGGCAGATAAGACTAAATGCACACTCTCCCCCTGGTCTGAATGAAAAGATGTCTCTATTACCTTTCTTAAAATTAAAACAGCTATTTATCATATAAAAAATCTTTAAAAAAAAAATTTTAAATATGTAGATAGGCTATTATCACCTTTTTGGTAACTTTTTGTATTTTATTTTAATTTCTGGCATGTATATTACTGATGATGTATTTCCTGCACTGTGGGGCTCGATAAGGAAATGATGTAATTGTTTAATTAGTATGATTGTATATAAGATGTGAACAGGCAGCACAATGTTATTCTGAAGAAGTCTGATTATTGACGAAAGCGCTAAATGTGTATATGTTTGTTTTATATTAGTGAGAAGTTGTTATCAGTAAATTTATTTTTTAATACTTTGGTCTCATGTTGTTGGACTATTCCTGCTACTTTTATTTTTTTATAAGTTATTGTCATTCCAAGTAATGCTTAATTTAGGTTAATTTTTTTATTTTCCCCCGATCCCATTTGCGCGCCTCTGCCCTAGGCTTAAACAGCCGAGATCGGCTAAAGAAAAATAAATGTTGATTTTTTTTAATTTTTGTATTGTTTGCAATGCCAATGGCCTTATACTTGGCCATTGACATGATTACTACATGATATGCAGCCTTTATTTGGTGCTGACATAGCTCCGTTTTGGATTTTGCAGAAATGTACTCGGTTACTAACCGACTACATTTCTGCTGATTGCACTAGTCCTGCATGGATGTTTGCAAGCTTCCTGGATCGCAAAATCACCTTATTTGCATGGACTTCTCCTGCAAATGGGGTGATTTGCATGCAAGGGCTTAGTCCGTGCTGGATTAGTGCAGGAAGTCTCTTGCACGACCCTGCAGGCTGTTCCATGGATCGCATGGCAGACATATTGCCTGCTTGAGCTCCTGAACCAATCTTGCACTCCATGCAAGCTTTTGATAATCCTCTGGTAGGTTTAGCAGGAATACTATCTTTAATATCTGGGAAACATGTCAATACATCACAGTGTTTACTAATAATATTTTCTATAACCTTGTCTTTAGAATTAAAGGTATATGCAACTGCTTTTTGTAATGTGGTATCTAAATTACTCCTACTTCCAGTTACTTGCACTCCTTGACCTTGGATAGGTTCAGATTTTCTATCCCATTCATCTATAATCTCCTGTGACACTTCATTTATCAAGTCTTGAAGGTAACCTCTTTCCAGAAATACTTGTCCAATAAATTCTAGCTCTTCAAGAAATTGCTGGTAGTCTGAGGTCATACATGTTGCCCTTATCATCTGTCCTCTTGTAATATTTCTCTTTTGGTAAAAAGGGTGTTCACTTGAATAATGAAGATATAAATTGGAAAAGGTGTCCTGTCAGTACACCTTTGGGTGGAATCTCTTGCCAGTTCTGTCCTTATGTAACATAACATCCAAGTAATTAATGCATTCCATAGAACATGAATATGTAAATTTCAAAAATATAGCAGTATTTCTTATATAATCTTAAAAAACATAATAAATTGTTCAGCATACCCTTCCATAAAATGCAAATATCAATTAAAAAGGAGTGTAAAAATGCCAATGAAAAGCAAAAATGGAGTCCATAATAAATTTATTTTCACAGTATTATAGTACCAACAAAACATAAATGGGAGCACAACTGGCTTCCATAGAAAATCCCTTAATTTGTTTGTAAAAGTCACCATTAAAAAAAAAAAAAATGTTATTCAAAACCAATGACATGAATTCCTGAATTAATAATACCTCTGGACTAGTCAGGAGTTCACAGTCTAAAATCACTTCACAAAGCCATTCAAGACCCACTGAATGTGGAATATGTGAAAAAAGATCACAATGTCAATGGTCACAAAAATCAGGTTTTCATGATAGTCTTCTGCTTCTGGCTTTTCCCAGTTATGGGTCACCACAGCAGATCATCTATCTGCTCATGATTGGCAGTGGAGTTTTATGGTGTCGAGTTGCCAGCCCAGCACCCAACCTTCCACAGAAGTCAAACACACATATGCCTAGGGCCAATTTAGAATTTCCAATCCACCAACAGCATGTCTTTGGGATGTGGGAGGAAACCATAGCACCTGGAGAAAACCCACTCAACTACAGGGAGGATATGCAGAGTCTGCACAGAAGGCACCCAAGCCAAGGATCAAACCAGAGAACCTCTTCCCGTGAGGTGGCAATGCTAACCCCTGCACCACCACGGCCACCCCAGACCTTCATGATAGTAATATTGTTTAATACTCCTATGGGAATCCCAGGAGTCCTTCAAAATATGACTGCTTTTAGTTAAAATGGGTTCAGTTTGTTGTCAATATAAATAGCTAAAGACTGCTTCTTGGAACCCTCTGCTGCAACAATTGGCCTTAATGGAGGGTCCACTTTTGATTTATGAATTTTAGGTATACCAAATATTACAAGTATTCACAGGTTTTTCACTACCAAAAACTCAAGTAATTATTATTTACCCCATGCATGCAGTGAACATTCAATATGAAATCAATTTTGGCATAAACTATATTAATTTTGTTTCTGAACACTATCATGTATTTATTATCTCCCAAAATGTTCTGCATTTGTGTGCCAAAGCCTATGGTTTCCATTATGACTACCCGTCTCCCTTGTAAGGCTTCATAAATATGTAGGCCTGACTATTGGAAAAAAAACTGTAATAAAGATTTCTCATCCTCACTTAAATTGTGGAAACCATACGTTTTATACTTATGAAGCTTCCTCAAATCCCTCTGGACTAAATTGAGGGTGAAGGGGATGGTTAAACACCCTCTTTTCCTTTAAAGGTATATGGGTAACTAGACTTGATTACTGTTAAATATACATCCAAAACTGAATTTCCTCAGAAACAATTTCAAGTCTACTAATAGCTCGGCAACATAAAAATGCCTAGAAGGAATAAATTGGAATCCTTTCATAAACAACTTAAAATAATTCCTATCAATCTCTAAATCACTATAAATAATAATGTTAACATTATTATAAGAGACTAGCAAATCATTGTGTGACAATATAATTTCACTGATAACATTCAGTCCATTGTTCTCCTCCCTCTTTCTCAAGGATATGTCCTCTGTGGATTCCAATTGTTTCATTGGACAGGCACTGGATTCTAGGCATAATTCTGAACAATGCATTCTGAGTGCCTCAGTGGTGGAAATTCTAACAGGGAGAGATCCACTGGAATGTTCTGTTGAGGGATTGAGGTACAAACAGGCACCTTGGTTCGGGCATTTATATTGTTTCCTAAATCACTGTCAAAATTCTTAACCTTAACTAGTGGGTATGCCTTGTTGTCCTTATATTCCAAGTAATCTCTTTAATTTCAATACCTTCCTCTTTTTTATCTCTTCACACTTATAATCAATATCTCTAAATCCTTTAAAATCCTAAGTATTATCCACTCGGTGCATAAGGTCCTGTATCATGGTGTTGTTAAACCCATTATCTCATCTGACAATGTCTGCATAATTTTGCCGTTATTTCTAATAATGGACCTCATAAGTTCTATGCCAAAATCATCAAATAATTCTATCAATTCATGATAAAAATTACTTCCATATTGTACATTATTAGGAAATTTAGGGAATTTGAATAAATGCAAACACTTGGGTATCCTCTTCACTTTAAGGCATTCCTTTAAATACAAATTCTCAGTCTGCATATTACAAAATTTTGATAACTTTGTTTTAAACTTACCCACAATATCATCCTAGGAAAATGTCTATGGTCAATGCTCTAGGGTTAAAGAAATACTCATAGCCAACCAATTTTTAGGTTCAAACTCCATTTGAAAAGTTCCTGCATTTGTAACACTTCTCGGTGTTCATGTTTCACCATTCACTGCACGACCCAAATTTGTGTTCCTGTACAATGAACTGGAAGTGTCTAAGTATCTTAGACACTCTCTCTCTCTCTCTCTCTCTCTCTCTCTCTCTCTGTTCTTCACATATCTCATCTAGAAACACCATTACCAGTGAAAAAATTCTGTTGATTCCCTGGGATAAAAAAGTAGATGAATCTGTCAAAGCAACACACTGGAAATCCACCAATTGGGCCAACATATTCATTAAATGAGTTAAAACTTTCTTGGAAGTCAAACCACAGGTGTTGTTCACAGATTGCAAACAAGGACTGTTATTTCCCCTAACCAACATGATACTACTGACAATGAATACCAATACACAATAAATCCAACACACAGACAACTCCAACTAGATTAAATAACTTCTAAAGGCACCATGAGGTCTGGGTTGAAATATTAATAATACATTAAAATGTTATTAAATCACAAAAAGTTAAGTACTTTCATTTTCAGAATATTAGACTTCATCAGAACACATATAATAACCATATCCATTCTAATT